>NW_020838023.1:4743145-4759561 GCF_003676395.1 Aethalodelphis obliquidens | reverse complement strand
ACACACACACACACACACACACACACACACACACACACACACACACAAACTCACCATCTCTTAAATGTATTTAGAATTCAGAAAAAAAAAGGGACTTCCCTGGTGGTCCAGTGGTAAAGAATTCGCCTTCCAATGCAGGGGACAGGGTTCGATCCCCAGTCAGGGAACTAAGATCCCACCAACCATGGGGTAACTAGGCCCACGTGCCACATCTATTGAGCTTACGTGCCACGACTAGAGAGAAGCCCGCCTAACTCAGTGAAAGATCCTGGGTGCCACAACTAAGACCTGATGCAGCCAAAAAAATTGAGAATAAATAAATAGAATTCAGAAAAACGAGAGCATTTCTTCTCAAATAGTCAGAGAATTAAAAATTGTTGTAATTCCAGAGTAGGTGAGGATATTGGGAAACTGGCATTTCCATACATTGTTAGCAAGAGTATATTCTGATGCTGCATTTTTAAAGGACAATTTGCCAGTAGTATCAAAATTATAAAAGCACATACTCTGTAATTTAAGAACCCCATATCCAGGAATGTAGTTTTTATAATTACCTGTACAATAATATGTACAGGAAAATTTATTACAGCATTATTTCACATAGCAAATAAAACTCCTGTAAGTAACCTAATTGTTTATTATTAGGAGAAAAGTTCTATAAACTATGGTTTGTCCCTGCAGCTGTTAAAAATAATGAGAATGATCTTCATGTACTGCTATAGAGAGATATATCAAGTGGGAAACATTGTCACAAAATAATACATACATTATGATCCCCTTTGGTTTAAAAAAAATTGTTGTGTGTGTAACTGTGTGTGTGTGTGTGTGATTGTGTGTGCTGAGAGAAATTCTAGAAAGATACACAAGAAATAATTGACAGTGTCTACCTCAGGAAATAAAACAGGCAGAAGTAAAGGCAACTTTTTCTTCAAAGTTTACCTTTCTACATTTTGAACTTTTTAATGTATATGTGTTATTTCTATAATTTAAAAACAAGTTAGTAAATTTTGGAGATTAATCCTTTGTCAGTTGCTTCATTTGCAAATATTTTCTCCCATTCTGAGGGTTGTCTTTTCATCTTGTTTATGGTTTCCTTTGCTGTGCAAAAGCTTTGAAGTTTCACTAGGTCCCACTTGTTTGTTTTTATTTCCATTTCTCTATGAGGTGGGTCAAAAAGGATCTTGCTGTGATTTATGTCATAGAGTGTTCTGCCTATGTTTTCCTCTAAGAGTTTGATAGTGTCTGGCCTTACATTTAGGTCTTTAATCCATTTTGAGTTTATTTTTGTGTATGGTGTTAGGGAGTGTTCTAATTTCATTCTTTTACATGTAGGTGTCCAGTTTTCCCAGCACCACTTATTGAAGAGGCTGTCTTTTCTCCACTGTATATTCTTGCCTCCTTTATCAAAGATAAGGTGGCCATATGTGCGTGGGTTTATCTCTGGGCTTTCTATCCTGTTCCATTGATCTATACTTCTGTTTTTGTGCCAGTACCATACTGTCTTGATTACTGTAGCTTTGTAGTATAGTCTGAAGTCAGGGAGCCTGATTCCTCCAGCTCCATTTTTCTTTCTCAAGACTGCTTTTGCTATTCGGGGTCTTTTGCATTTCCATACAAATTGTGAAATTTTTTGTTCTAGTTCTGTGAAAAATGCCATTGGTAGTTTGATAGGGATTGCATTGAATCTGTAGATTGCTTTGGGTAGTAGAGTCGTTTTCACAATGTTGATTCTTCCAATCCAAGAACATGGTATATCTCTCCACCTATTTGTATCATCTTTAATTTCTTTCTTCAGTGTCTTATAATTTTCTGTATACAGGTCTTTTGTCTCCTTAGGTAGGTTTATTCCTAGATATTTTATTCTTTTTGTTGCAGTGGTAAATGGGAGTGTTTTCTTAATTTCACTTTTAGATTTTTCATCATTAGTATATAGGAATGCTAGAGATTTCTGTGCATTAATTTTGTATCCTGCTACTTTACCAAATTCATTGATTAGCTCTAGTAGTTTTCTGGTAGCATCTTTAGGATTCTCTATGTATAGTATCATGTCATCTGCAAACAGTGACAGCTTTACTTCTTCTTTTCCTATTTGGATTCCTTTTTCTTCTCTGATTGCTGTGGTAAGACTTCCAAAACTATGTTGAATAATGGTGGTGAGAGTGGGCAACCTTGTCTTTTTTCTCATCTTAGTGGAAATGGTTTCAGTTTTTCACCATTGAGGATGATGTTGGCTGTGGGTTTGTCATATATGACCTTTATTATGTTGAGAAAAGTTCCCTCTATGCCAAATTTACAAGCAGCTCACATAGCTCAATATCAAAAAAACAAACAACCCAATCCAAAAATGGGCAGAAGACCTAAATAGACATTTCTCCAAAGAAGATATACAGATTGCCAACAGACACATGGAAGAATGCTCAACATCATTAATCATTAGAGAAATGCAAATCAAAACTACAATGAGATATCATCTCACAGCAGTCAGAATGGCCATCATCAAAAAATCTACAAACAGTAATGCTGGAGAGGGTGTGGAGAAAAGGGAACCCTCTTGCACTGTTGGTGGGGATGTAAATCGATACAGCCACTATGGAGAACAGTATGGAGGTTCCTTAAAAAGCTAAAAATAGAACTACCATACGACCCAGCAATCCCACTACTGGGCATATACCCTGAGAAAACCATAATTCAAAAAGAGTCATGTACCACAATGTTCATTGCAGCACTATTTACAATAGCCAGGACATGGAAGCAACCTAAGTGTCCATCAACAGATGAATGGATAAAGAAGGTGTGGCACATATATACAATGGAATATTACTCAGCCATAAAAGGAAACAAAATTGAGTTATTTGTAGTGAGGAGGATGGACCTAGAGTCTGTCATACAGAGTGAATTAAGTCAGAAAGAGAAAAACAAATACCGTATGCTAACACATATATATATATCGAATCTAAGAAAAAAATTAAAAAGGTCATGAAGAACCTAGGGGCAAGACAGGAATAAAGACACAGACCTACTAGAGATGGATTTGAGGATATGGTGGGGGGGAAGGGTAAGCTGTGACAAAGTGAGAGAGTGGCATGGACATATATACACTTGCAAATGTAAAATAGATAGCTAGTGGGAAGCAGCCACATAGCACAGGGAGATCAGCTCGGTGCTTTTTGACCACCTAGAGGGGTGGGATAGGGAGGGTGGGAGGGAGGGAGACGCAAGAGGGAAGAGATATGGGAACATATGTATATGTATAACTGATTCACTTTGTTATAAAGCAGAAACTAACAAACCATTGTAAAGCAATTATACTCCAATAAAGATGTTAAAAAAAAAAGACAAGTTAGTAAGAATAGACTTGTGTCTAGAATAATACATGCAAATAATTTTATAATTTTGGGGTAGAGAGGCCATCCAGTGGAACACACAAACCAGAAATGAAAAGATAAGCATATTTGATCACCTACATTTATTTTTAAATTTTAATACCAAGAAGGAAAAATTAAAAAGTATTGTCCAAGTCTGGGTGAAGAGTTTTTAGAGATGACACTAAGAGTAAGATTCACAAAAGAAAAAAATGAAAAATTGGTTTATATCAAGATTAAAAACTTCCTCTGTAAAAGACCCAATGAAGATGAAAAGATTAGCAGTAGACTTGGAGAAAACATTTGCAAATTACATATAGGACAAAGGTTGTATGTAGAACATATAAACAGCCCTCCAAGCGCAACAGGTTTCTTTTTTTTAAGAAGAAAGCAAATAATCCAATTGGAAAATGGGCAAAAGATATGAACATACATTTCTCTGAAGAACATAACACATGAAAATAAATGCATGGAAGATGTTCAACATCACTAGCCATAAGGGAAATGCAAATTAGAACTGCAGTGAGATATCACTACATACCTATCAGAATGGCTAAAATAAAAAATAGTGACAATACCCAAATTGGCGAGGGCATGATGAAACTGAATTACTGTATTACTGGTAGGAATGGAAAATGGGACTGCCACTATGTATGCCTCCATATTGTTTTCCATAGTGGCTACACCAATTTACATTCCCACCAAAAGCGTAGGAGGGTCCCTTTTTCTCCACATCTTCACCCACAGTTCCTATTTCTGGTCTTTTCGATGATAGCCATTCTGACATGTGTGAGGTGTTACATCATTGTGGTTTTGATTTTCATTTCTCTGATGGTTAGCAATGTTGAGCATCTTTTCATGTGCCTGTTGGCTGTCTGTGTATCTTCTTGGAAAACTGTCTCTTCAGGTCTTCTGCCCGTTTTTTAATCAAGTTGTTTTTTTTTTTGATATTGAGTTGTATAGCTAATTATATATTTCGAATATTAACCCATTATTGCAAATATTTTCTCTCATTCAGTAGGCTGCTGTTTCATTTTGTTGATGGTGTCCTTTGCAGTGCAAACGGTTTTAAGTTTAATTAAGCCGCATTTGTTTATTTTTGCTTTTGTTTCCTTTGCCTTGGGAGACAGATCCAAAAAAATACTGCTACAGTTTATGTCAAAGAGTGTTCTGCCTGTGTTATTGTTTCTGGTCTTACGTTTAGGCCTTTAATAACCATTTTGAGTTTCTTTTTGTATTCAGTTTGAGAAAATGTTCAAATTTCACTCTTTTACATATAACTGTCCAGTTTTCCCAGCACCACTTATAGAGAAGAATATCTTTTCTCCATTGTGTATTCTTGCCTCCTTTGTCATAGGTTAATTGACCATAAGTGTGTGAGTTTATTTCTGTTCCATTGATCTATGTGTCTGTTTTTTGCCAGTGCCGTACTGATTTGATTACTATAGCTTTGTAGTATAGTCTGAAGTCAGGGGGCATGATACCTCCAGCTTTGTTTTCTTTCTCAAGATTGCTTTGGCTATTCAGGGTCTTTTGTGGTTCCATATAAATTTTAGGGTTGTTTGTTCTATTTATGTGAAAAATGTCATAGGTATTTTGATAAGGATTGCATTTAATCTGTAGATTGCTTTGGGTAGTATGGACATTTTAACAATATTAATTCTTCCAATCCATGAACATGAGATATCTTTCCATTTCTTTGTATCATCTTCAGTTTCCTTCATCAGTGTTTTATTGTTTTCAGAGTATAGGTCTTTCACCTCCTTGGTTAATTTTATTCCTAGATATTTTATTCTTTTTGATGTGATATTAAATGGGATTTATTACTTGCTTGAACTTGATAGTTCATTATTAGTGCATAGAAAAGCAACAGATTTCTGCACATTAATCCTGTATCCTGCAACTTTACTGAATTCATATATTAGTTTTGACAGTTTTTTGGTGGAGAGTTTAGGGGGGTTTCTTGATATAGTACCACATCAACTGCAAATAGTGACAGTTTTACTTGTTCCCTTCCAACTTGGATGGCTTTCATTTCTTTTTCTTATCTGATTGCTATGTCTAGGACTTCCAATACTATGTTAAATAGAAGTGGCAAGAGTGGGCATTCTTGTCTTTTTCCTGATTTTAGAGGAAAATCTTTCAGCTTTTCACCATTGAGTATGATGTAAGCTGTGGGTTTGTCATAAATGGCCTTTATTATGTTGAGATATGTTCCCTCTATACCCCCTTTGATGAGAGTTTTTATCATGAATGGATGTTGATTTTGTCATTTATGTGCCTCCCGTTTGCCCCCTTAGCACTCTGAATTTCCCCCCACTACAGCATTGATCACATTATACTAGAGTATCTTATTGACTTATCTGCCCCTCCTCCCATCCAGGGCATAAACACCATGAGAGCTAGAACCCCATCTTTCATGTTCATTGCAAGATGTTCATTTCAAAGTTGATGCTCAACACATTCCTAGAATAGTGCCTGACACCCAGGAGGCACAACAATAAAGCTGAATAAAAGAGGGAAGAAAAAAAGGGAAGGAGGAAGTGTGGGGAGAGGGGGCAGAGAGAGGGAGAAAGAGAGAAACAAAGAATGTTTGGACTGTTAGATTCACGCTGCTAATTGAACTTAAGGCAAAATTATAAGGTACAAAGTATTTAAATTTAGTATTTTTTTTCTTTTTCTATTCCCTTCCGTTGTTTAATTATTCACTCTAGACAGTCTAAAGCAGGGGTCCCCAAGCTCCAGGCCGCAGACCGGTACGGGTCCACGGCCTGTTAGGAACTGGGCCACACAGCAGGAGGTGAGTGACAGGGGAGCAAGCAAAGCTTCATCTGCCACTCCCCACCGCTCCGCATCGCTGGCATTACTGCCTGAACCATCACCCCACCCCCACCCCCATCCGTGGAAAACTTGTCTTCCACGAAATCAGTCCCTGGTGCCAAAAATGTTGGGGACCACTGCTCTAAAGGTCAGTGTTTTCATATCACAACCTAAAATAATTCATACTAAAGAAGTGATGACAGCATTGTTTCAAAGGGTGATTCCAAAAGCATTAGTTGGAGACAATAATGCTTAACCCAAAGAGTCTTAAAGATCATTTTGAGTTCAGTCCCTCACTTTATAAATGAGAAAATTGAAGCCCAGAGACTCACCAGATATCACACAGCAAGTTCAGCTCAGAGCTGACACCCACAGCTGGGTTTTCTGACTTCCTAAACTGCACTTCCTCCTGGGGGAAACACCAGCCACTTAGGGAGAGTGATGTTTTGGGGAAGCAGGATGAGGGTGATATTCCCAAAGTCAGGCAGGCAAGATTTCTTGCTGCCCCTCAAATTTCAACAGCCATAAGCATCACCTACCCTAGAGGGTTACTGTGGGTTTAATGAGCTATTGCCTATGACAGCACTTGGTATATTGTAAACTGTAAAGCACTGGGTAAGCTGTAGGGCTGGGGGTAAACAGTAAGCCGTCGAGTCATAGTAGACTGAGAGGACATTGGTCGTGCTCTCAGTAACCTGACAGTCTCACCTAGAAATCTTGAGAAATTTCTTTGCTTGACAATTCCTAACTGAATCCTGTAGAAGTTTAGAGAGACAAGCATCCTTCATACCAATTCAGAAGCAATTTTTTGTACAGCCTTGATTTTAGGCTGTTTTTTGACAGTTCCCTAAACGTCCCTGATATAAAAATTTAAAAGCTGATGAACACGTCATTGTATTTTACTGCCAGTTCACTCCTGAAACACTTTAGGAAATTATTTCATCCCAATTTCTTTCAATTGCTGAAAAATAAAATGGCTTCTGTGACGGAATCAGATACGTAGCAGGTTCCATAGGCATTTGGATATCCTTGATGGAGTGTGTTAAAAGGTAAACCAAGGTATATTAAAAATGTTAAGTTTGTTTGAGCAAAAATCGATTCAAAGCAGGCAGCATCCAATCTTGCAGATAGAAAAGGGTTCTGAGGTGGTGTACAAAATGGAAGACTTTTATAGCCAGAAGGAAGCAGGCACAAGGAAGCTATACTAGGCCAAAAAAAAGGGGGTGGGTTATTGCACCGTCACTTTCTTTTAGGGGGATGGCAGGGGTCTATCAGGCAGATTACCTGACGAGTGCTGATCACGTGATTACTGGTTGACTGGTTTAAAATTCCATTTCTGGGAGAGCCAAAACTGTAATCAAGTTAAATCTCAGTTTGGTGGTGTGGGGCTTAGCATAAGTGACTCCATTTTGGACGTATTGTCTTTCTCTTAACAAGTGTGATCATGTGGAAATGTTTTTTTGTTTTGGGGTGTTTTTTTTGCGGTATGCGGGTCTCTCACTGTTGTGGCCTCTCCCGTTGCGGAGCACAGGCTCCGGACGCGCAGGCTCAGCGGCCATGGCTCCCGGGCCCAGCCGCTCCGCGGCATGTGGGATCTTCCCGGATCGGGGCATGAACCCGTGTCCCCTGCATCGGCAGGCGGACTCTCAACCACTGCGCCACCAGGGAAGCCCTGGAAATGTTTTTAATAATCAGAACCTTTACTGTGGAATTCCAGAGTCTCCACAGGGTTCAACAGGGGCTTTCTCTCAGATACATTTCCCTCCAATATGCTTTGATTGGTCTCCTATTGCGTTAGATGGGTCCTAAGTGACAAAATGATCTTTCTGGAGTCCTTTGCCTATCGTTTCTAATATCCACAGTTGCAGTCAGACAATGCATCATCCTGAACCTTCATCCCAGGAGGTTGTCGGGGTTCAAGTGTGTCAGTTAGTGATGCTTCGTTGGGTGCATGGAACTAAATACGTAAATAAAAGTGGCTTAAACAAAAGAGTTTTTTTACTGTTGTTCCTTAGAGAACAAGACTAGCCATAGGTGGGCAGTCTCAGGGTTGGCTCACGAGCTCAGTGTTGCCATCAGCGACATTACTTCTCTTCATCTCTCTGTCTTCCCATCCTCAAAGTGTCTGTGTATCTCCTACCTTGGTCACAGGGTGTCTGCAGCAGGTGCAAGCTTTACAACCTCACGTGACAGTGTTCCTAAGCAAGAAAGAAGAGAGCTTACCTCCTCTTTCTCCTTTTGTAGGAAAAGAAAATGTTTCTCAGAAAAACCCCAGCAAACTTCCCTTATGTCTTAGTGGACAAAACTGGATTCTGTGGCCATTCTGAGCTCCCAGAAGGGCTGAGAAAAGTGAAGCTGTCATTCTCAGTCTCTCCTGGAATTGGGTGCTTCCAACAGACAAGACGGATGAGCAAAATGTTTGTTAGGGGGGCTGTCAGAATATTAAACACTACTTGAGAGCATTCTAAACACTTAACATACATTAATCCATTAGATCCTCACGGCAAGTCCCTGGGGTGGGTAGGTGTGATTATTATAATATTACTTTACACAGAAGCAAACAGAACTTCAGCGATAATAACATAGTGAGGCAGTGAAGGAGCCAGGATTCCAATTCCATCGCCAGACTCCGGAGGCTGCACTGCTAACGACACATTACACTGCTCGCAGCCTGCAGCGACCGTCTCGGCAGGCGATCGGCCAGGCTGCTTCCAAAAGTCTAACACATAAAAGGTCTGAGCCATGCTTATCTCCTTGTGAAGTGCAAATGTGACATTTTCCCCTGGCTGCAGTCACGGTGTGGGTGAGAAGAGCAGAGAGGCATCCAGGAGTGACAAGAATTGCTTTTCATCATCATCAAGGCTGCATCAACAGCCAGGGCCATGGTCGGGGCCAGGGCTGGGACCAGGAGAGTACAACTCACGGCCAAGGGCCAGGGATAAACAGTCAGCGGCCCCCTGCGCCATCACAGGTGTCAGGACATCTGGGCAAGTCAGAGGTGAGTGACGGAGAGTCCAGTTACAAGCAGGCAGGATTGGCGGAGAATAGAGTTTCCAAGTTAGAGGAATGTTTTAGAGGCCGCTCCACTCTCTCTCTCATTTTCAAATGAGTGAAATGAGGCCCAAATAGAGTGGAATAACGTGTTCCAGATCACCCAACTTGTCTATGGAGAATGTGAGGCACAAAATGAGGGCTTTTTTCCAGGTGAAACAGAAAGAACCTGGGGTCAGGTCCTCAAGGAAGCCTTCTTTGTCTGACCCTTGTAGAAAGCATCCCTAGTGCTTCATATAGGCTTCTGTTAACACTTTCTGTTATAATATCAAATTTATTCACTTATGTCTGGGTCTCCCTGATTACCTTGGGAGCGTCTCAAAAGCCCGACTACACTCAGCTCTGGACAAGAATCTTGACAGCTCCACTTGCATGGCCCCTCTGATGATCATTTCCTCCTTGATAAAATGGAAAAAGCAATAGTTCCAACCTCACAGTGTTGCTGGGATGATCGAGTTTTAAACGCACATGGCACTGTGTGCCAGGCAGATTCAGCGGTTGTTAAGTAGCAGTTATTGGCCATTTCATATCTCCCTAGTGCCTCCTCTCAAGTTGAGTAAATCAGTTTATCAACCAGCAGAAGAGGCAACATCACAACAGAGAGCAGGTAGCAGAACGTTAGAGAGACATAAAGACGTGATGAAGGAAGAAGCAGGCACAGGAAAGGTCTGAGTCCAAAAGGCTAGTGAGATCACATAGAACTGAAGATGTACAAGAAACACACAGAAAGTAGAAGAGCCTTCACCACGAACTCTGTCTCCCAAACCTGCTTCGAGGTTCTTCAGCTTGGGCTCCTCAAGATTTCAATAAGACGGGTACCGTTTTGACTAGCTTCTTTAGACAGATCTAAAGAGATTGAAGCAATTTGCTCTAGGTTATACAGCTGGCAAGTGGCCAAGCCAGGACTAACTACGAAGGCCAGATGACCTCAAAACCCTGTTCTACGTGCATACGAATCATCACGGGATTAAATAAGCTAATACACGTGGCATTCTTGGCCCAACACGGGGCACAGGAGAGGTGGCTCATGTCATTGCTGGTTTATCATTACATTCCAAGGGTCCCCCCCTTCACTGGTCCCAGAAGAGAAGGATGGCGGCACTGTGTTTCCTAAGGAAGAAGTGGAGCCTCGTAAGCCCCAGCATGTATTGGAGGCAGGACCCAGAAGCGCTGATGGTGCGTGGCCCCCTTGGTCCAGGTGAAACAAGAGGCTGCCAGACCCAGAGGTAGGCAGAGTGGCAGAGGTTCAACCCGAAACCTCCCCATATTTCTAATCCGTCCACAACCCTCATTAATAATACAGCCAAAGAGGCAGGAGAGGCAGCGGCAGTGATGGCAGCAGCAAAAATGAAAGAGAGGAAGCAGCTGGCACCGGAGGGCCTCGTGCCAGACTCACGGCCGGGAGGGACTCCGGCAGTGATGACAGTGGTAAATAAACAGGATTGATGGCTGGAGTGGGGCCCCGTACCCTGCCTGGGAAGGGACCAGGGGAGATGGGATTCTTGTGCATCCCATCCCACTGGTGTAGGCCCAGCCATCACGGGTTTACCCACATCAGACTGTGATCTTTCCCCCGGCTGGGCGCTCCAGAATCACCTGTTACAGCAGAAGTGGTTTCGCCAGCCAAACAAGACGTGGATTCATCCAGGCCACCTGTAAAGGGATGTGAAGCCTAACAACCTATGCAAAGCTCCTAATTGTCATAATTAATTTGGCGCCTCTTCAGTGGTAGATGCTAACCAAGTACCAGAGAGTGAAAGCCCGTTCCCTGATAACGTGGTTAGCCCCCCCATAATTAAAGCTGTGAGGAATCGTCATTTGAAAAACCTAAGTGCCATATTTTCCTCGCTAAACTGTTTTTGTCATTTTCTCTTCTTTGGTCCTCTCTATCCACTACTGAGGTGAACATTTTACTTTCTTCGACTTATCCAGTTACTGCTTTCCTGTTGCATAATTTAGGTTATAATTATTTTCTCATTTTCCCCTCCAGCTGGCAGTAGTTTGGTCCCTTCCACCTCGTATTTCTTTAAAATGTCACACTGTTGCTCTAGCTTATTTAAACACTCTGGAAAGTGAAGAAGTGTAGCCATTGGAAGTGCATCCCCACATCCCTTAGAAGGGAGTCCCTGTTGTCTTTCCGTGTGCAGCAGACAGGACCAGGATCCAGCAAGCTAAAAAAAAACAGCTGATTGCAGTCGCAAAAAAAAAACAAAACAAAACACAGTCTGGCTTCTACTTAAAAAAAACAAGATGAGGGATATGGTATGAGAGCAGAATTCACTTTATGAGGGGAAACAAAGCAAAAAACATTTAATAGCAATCGTGTCCCAAGTATCAAGTTCTCACTGTATCTCTCTATCGACAGCTGATATCACAGGCCACCTCCACCGATGAGGGCTTCCAAACAAAGACTTTCTTATTGTTTCTCCATTTGTCACTCCTAAAAGATACAGTGATCCAAAGTTTATCGCTGAAAGATAGGACAAAAAACTGGTGACAAAAACTTTACGATAAATGGTGGACTTTTTTCTGTCTGAAAAAAGGGAAAAATAATGCATCCATTTTCAGAAGTTCTCTTTTTGTTTCTTTCTTTTGATTCCCGAGAGCACATTTTTAGTAGAATTGAATTATTCACATGAATGCTAACCAACGTCAGCCACTCTGGATTCTGTAAGGAATTGAGCTTATAAAATGAATCATCTTGAGTATTTGCTAAACACAAAATCACAAGAATTTGTAAATAATAAATTGTAAAATGTACTTTAGAATGACTGCTCCAACATTTGAGTAGACTCTTTTTCGAAGAACAGATCACAGGAATTCCACTGCCTCTTTCCTCAGAATTTCTATAACTTTGAGGAAGAGACTTACAGGAAATCTCTTTTACAAGCGTAAGTTAAGAAACCAGTCTGTATGTTTATAAGCCAAGGGCTTATATGCAGAACTTCTCAAGAAATCCAGGGGTTAGATATCAGGATATCGCTGACAGCTCACTGACAATGTCCTGTAAGTTGAACATAGTAATACCTCAGTTGTACAGAGGGAAGAAATTAAGTACCAAAGAGCTGAAATAATTCACTTAGAGTGATCAAAAAAAGTTAAGGACAAACTGAACTTGGTTCAGATAATCCTCAAACCCTCACACACAGAAAACGACTTGTATTTAAGAGAAAGACCATGTCCATTCTGTTCTCCTTTGTCTTCCAGAACTAATTTTTATTGTTAATTAAATATGCAAATGACTTCCATTTTATAAATTAATATTTATTTTTACAGACGATGACCATTATGAATATCGCTGAGACCTGCAACTATTTTTTTATGAACTTTATTTTTTACATTAAGAAGGAACCACTTTTAAGGTAGAGGTAGATATTCTAATTCAACATGAACCATTTTAACTCCTAAAAGCTTAACAAAGGAATTGTGTTAGTTGGGAACCATTTGCGTACAAGTCATAAAACTCCAACTCAATTGACTTAGGCAAAAGGAGATGGTGTTAGGAGGCTATTGGAGGATTTTCATGTACCCAAATGACAGCAAGGCTGGGGATTTAAGCAGTTGCACCCCTGAGACAAGGAAGAGCAGCTCTCTCCCTCCCCTTTTGGGCTCTCAGTGGTGCTGTTTCGACCTCCTACATTAGAGATTCCGTTCTCTCACATGGTGGCCACCAGCAGCTTCCAAGGCCCTCTGTTCCACAGCTTCTCCCATCAGCTTCTAATACTCATCTGCTCCCTTAGCTCAAGTTCAAAAACTCCTGAGGACAAGTTGATCAAACTGCCTCGATCTGCGTGACTATATCCAATGAGGTGAGACACCCTTAATGGTAGACTCTACCTGAAGGGTATGGTTGGAATCTAGGCAGGAGTAATTCTCCAAAAAGGGGACAGGACGGGAAGGAAAGGCTACTGAACAGCTAACTGGGCAGACAAACCAAGAATAATCAAGTAGAACAAAAGCAAACACAGATTCTGAAAGTTCAGATAACATTAAGATGGCACAAGACAGAACGCTGGAAATTGGCATTAAGGCATTCTTCAGTACATTCTTCTTTTTACTTCTATTTCCCAGCCAAAACAATGAATACATAACTGTAAAACTTGACAACATACCATTTTCTCTCCCCTCTTGTAGATGTTTTCTGTCACTTCCCCATGGCATCAAATCTTTTGGCCTAAAAATTGCCCCTAAAGTCTTACACAAAGCATCCATAATGTTACTGTCAGAATTGTTTCAGAGCTGTCTATGTTATTTTTAGGGTTCAGATCTTCTTCTGTGCGTTTCCTCATTCCATATTCACGACATTATCTTCCGAGCTTTGCAATTCTGATGCAATTTCCAGTTCATACTTTTTCAATTGCTGCATTTTCACGTTTAAATCCAGCAAAGTTCTGGCCAGCTGGCAATTCTGGAAATGCATTTCCAGCTAAAAGTTAGAAAAAAATAAGGATTTTTATTAGCCTGAGATATGGATCAAATGAAACTGCTCTCTGCACAGGAAAAATAAGGACTTTGTAGGAAAGGAAAATAAGATATCAAGAAAGACGTATTTCTCATCTTATTCTCCAGTTCTGACTGTTTGGCCTGACTATAAAACTGACTTTCTCTACGATAAGATAAAATCCAGATATACAAATAGCTTTCGAAATGGCCTTGCAATGAAAACAAAAAAAGCTCACGCACAGAGCCATCCATTTGAAAAATTCCTGTGCATAGAAGGCTGTTTCCAAGCAATGGCATGTGATCTGCGAGGGAATCATTTATCTCTATGAGCTTTCTGAGCTCCAGGGATAACTGCTCAGGGCCCCCTGAACTTTCAGGACCTGGGCCCATTTACTTGATTCCTTGTCATTTCAAGTTTTTAGGATTTTAAATGGTCTCCCTGTTGAGCAAAACATTTAACGACCCCTTTGCGTGTACTTATAGAATCTAACAATTTTCACTGTAGAGTGAAATCTGTTATACGGCAAGGCTGATTTATACCCTCCCTCCAGTGGGAGTTTGTGAAGGTCCTCGTGTATTAAGAAATAGATCGATCTCTCGGGCAATGTACCTAAGAGGCAGTCTGACAAAAGCTTAGTCCAACATAATCTTTGCATTATAGTTGAAAACTAGTAATCAACTATTTGCATATTTCTTCAATTAGGGTCTTGTTTAATGCAGTTCATGAGAACCCTGTTGTCTCTGCTGAAAACCCCTCATCAACTCACCAAAAGAAACCACCCCAGGGTGAACCAGGACATTCCGCTGGTAAAAAGCAAACATGGGAGGTCCCCTCCTAATTTGCAAAATAAAGTCACTGGATAAAATTTCTTTCAGTTTTCCTCTGACATATTTTTCTTCATTCTTCAGCACCTGGAACCATTTCTTTGATAGCAAGAATTTTTAAAGAATAAAGTAAATGAACATCCAGCAAACAGACAGTAACAACACAACCACTAGCACAAGAAGCCCTGGCACCTTGCCTACAGGAAGCTTCTGTTCTCCAGTGTGGAACGGACGCCCTATAAACCTGCCCTATGCTTCCAGCTTTATTTCCTGGCCCTCTTCCCACACCAGCTCCCACTGCAGCTGGTCAGAAACTTTGCCTGTCCCAGAATAAACACGTCGTACTGAGCCACATCTTCTGCCCGCTCTGCCCCTTGCCACCCACTTCCTGTTGAGCTCAGCCAGATGCCAGCTCTTCTTAGAAGGCTTCTCTTGTCTCGCCTTATCTGTGCTTCCACAGTGTTCTGTACATGTGCCTCTCCTAGCACACAGCCTACACTAGACTGATGATTTTGAGCACAGTTTGTTCTTATTCATAACTGTATCCCCAGCTAGGGGTGCACTGCCTGCTCACGCAACATGGTGGGTTCTCTGTGTGTTTGTTAAAAGACTGAGTGAAGGAATGACTAAATGGAGAAACTGATGAACACCCATCCTATACTTGCATGCCAAGAATCAAGCAGTTGAATTATTGATAATGGCTCACCATCTAAGCAAAACAAAGTATGTGTAACTCACACCTGTTTAGGAAAGTCAAACACCAGTGATTCCTTAATTTCCTTTCCTCATGGATCCCACTGAGAATCTAATGAAAGCTATGAAAGAAGTGCATTTTATGTGCATACAAAATTTGGCATACAATTTTAGGTATATAGAACCCCTGGAATTCACTCACAGGCCCTGGAATTCAATGCAAGCCACTAAGAAGATCAATTCAAACAACAAATAATAGCATAAATAACATTTCATAAGTAGCAACATGTCTCTAAATGAACTGAACCTGTTCATCATTGTTCCTTACACAAATACCACCCTAACAGATGATGTGTGGACATACATGTATGGATAGGTGCCAGTTCCTACAGAACACTGGCTAATGGCCCATTATCAACAACGGCTTCTTCTAGTGGTGATGGTGTTGAGGATCCACATTCTTTTGCTTCTTCATGACTGGTCACACACAATGGTGAAATGGTTGGCCAAGATGTTGACCACGATCTATATCTCAGGAACACAGCATCTGTGTATGTGTGACATTCTTTGCGTCCTTTCCAGAAAAACCCTTGATCTTCCATGCCTATGTATCTGTCACTTTGGGGGCACAACCAAAACACAGTAAGAGCCACTGAGTAGTGTCTATGTTCTATGCACTTTATATAACATTAACTCATACAATACTTACAGTGATCCTATGAGTTTATTATTTCCATTTTACAGCTGAAACCCAAACTTGCTAATTACCATTCCTAAAGTAATAGGAACAGTGAGAGCAGAGCCTGTAAATGTTAATGCTGGGATTTGAACCTCATCTATTTGGAATTTTATTCTCCACCTCTTCCCCACCCCCGGTGCATTACTTGCTTAAAACTCCTACTAGTGGAACGACTAGTTAGAATGTGAAGGTTCAAGTGCCTCGGAGCTTACTGTATGTAATTTCTTCACTTGATTTAAATGAGTCAGCTGAGGGCTTCCCTGGTGGCGCAGTGGTTGGGAGTCCGCCTGCCGATGCAGGGGACACGGGTTCGTGCCCCGGTCCGGGAAGATCCCACATGCCGCGGAGCAGCTGGGCCCGTGAGCCATGGCCGCTGAGCCTGCGCGTCCGGAGCCTGTGCTCCGCAACGGGAGAGGCCACAGCAGTGAGGGGCCCGCGTACCGCAAAAAAAAAAAAAAAAAAAAGATTCAGCTGAGGTATGGG
>NW_020838023.1:4609177-4743045 GCF_003676395.1 Aethalodelphis obliquidens | reverse complement strand
AAAAAAAAAAAAAAAAAAAAGATTCAGCTGAGGTATGGGAGGGATGGTGACACCCCAGGTCAGCAGCACAGGGTGACTAAGCCCGGTCTCAGCCTTCTAGTGGGCATCCTTATCCATAGCACCCCCCTCCAGGCCATCTCTACTAATGAGGGGTCTCGCCCAGCCACTGCTCAGGTATCTGAAGAAAACCATGTGTTTCTCCGATATGGCTGGGTCAGAATTAATACATACCTTGTCAAATTCAAATTGTTAACACAGGTAAAATTAAATTGACTACCTTCTTGCCCTTCTTAAACTCAGAAACAAGATAAACTGTCAAGGTTCTTAAATCAGGCAACTGACTGATGGTTGAATCCGTTCTAAAGTAGCGGTTAACATTTTATTAGTATTCAATGCAAAAGACTAGAACTTCCCAAATCTCCACTACACATATTCATGGGCAGCACCGTTTTAAAGCTTAAATTGCTCTTATTCATTTTGTCTCTTTCAAATTGTACCTAACTTGGAAATTGTTTAAATCACAAAACAGTAACTAAAATATTTACCTACAGTTCCTCCTGCCTAATGTTAAAAAGCTACAATTTTACAAAATACCTTATTATCATTTTTTGTTTTCTGAATTCTTACCCAGGGGAAAGATAAAACTTGCAGAATAAAAGAAACAGTTGCTGATGGACTCGCTCCATCCATCCTGTGATTTCATTTCATTGAAACTTCCGCCTCCGAGCCCCATAACATGCACGTACTATGAGTTCCCTAGAGGGAACTTTCTATGCGGTAGAAAAATATAGAACAAGTTGGGGAGGGGTGGTGACGGAGGTCTCGGGTGTGTCACTAGTAGACTCAGCCCTCGACAGCCAGCCAGCACCTCGGGCCCTGCCGGACCCCTCCCCTCCCCCGCTTCCCTCCTGGATGCTGCCTGGGAGGCAGGAGCATCGGCACGGTCGGGGAAGATCGACGGCCGGTGCCCAGCTCGCCCACGCGGCACGGCCTCACCCTCTCCCTGGGAAAAGCGGCGCTCGGCCTCCCAAGCCCTCGGTGGGGCGCGTGCGCGGCCCGCGGCCGGGGGCCCCGGGAGAGGACGAAGGAGAGGCGGCCCCGAGAGCCGGCCGCCAGCGGGCTCACCAGCTCGGCGCGCAGCCCGGCCAGGGCGCTCTCGACGCGCGCCCGGCTCCGCTCCTCCCGCGCCGCCTCCGCCGCCGCCTCCTCCCGCGAGCGCCTCGAGACGCCGCGCGGCGTCGCCCGCTGGAAGGCGCTCGCCAGCCGCCGCCTGAGGTCTTCTAGCAGCGGGCTGGCGGCTGGGGCCTCCTCCGGGCCGGCCACGCTCTCGCCGCCTCCGGGAAAGCCTCGTGAGGGAGGCAGGGTTGAGGGCCTGAGCCCGGCGCCAACTAGGATGCCGTGGGGCCCCCGGGAAGTTCCCTCTCTGCGGCGGCTGGAGTCCCCCAGGGACATCTCGGAGACGCCGGGTTCCAGGCTTCCAGGCTTGTATTGCTAAGGGTTTGTTTCCAAGTGCGAGATGAGGGCGGGTGAGATTGGGGGCGGGGTAACTCATGGAACCGGCGGGACCACTGCCAAGTGGGACGGGGCTATTGCTCCGCTGTGCAGAGGCGCTCCTTTCCCCCAGCCTCATCTCTCTGTCCTTCTTCCCTCCTTAGCAACAGACGAAGGAAGTGGTTCCCATAACTCCGAGAAGAGGTTTCAACTGGCCCCCTTTTTCTTGCTCCTTGGAATGTCGTTCTAAGGGAAGACTTGGGTCCATCCAAGTAGGTGGAAGTTGAGGTACGGATGGAAAGTTTGAGGCCCTGGTTGCCTCGAGTATTAATATTTCAGCCCTGTAAAATATTTTTCTCTGGCTTTCTACCGACTGAGGCACTGTGACAGGTGTTGTGGATATAAAGTCTGATTAGGCCTCGTACCAATCCCAGGCGTTGCCCACAGTCAAGTGGGAGAAGCTGGGCCCTGTTTGAAACTTAGAATGATCTTTCCACAAGCCCAACAATGCAGAAGACACTTCGATTCTGAAACTCCGTGTTTTTTTCTATACTTGACACCCTTCTGCCACTTTCACATTGTGAAGGGGTTAAAATGAAAAATAAAAATGCCTCTTACTCCAGAGTGTGTTATTTTCTAATTCCCAACTCAGTGTAATCAGGTGCCAGTATTACTTGTATATCCTTTATCAATGAACAGAATCAGCTGCCTCTTTTGGATCTAATCGAGAATTTCTAAAAAGGAATAAACAATCAAAATTTTTGTGTGATCATAGAATGCAAATACCTACCCCCCCCCATCCAGAAAGGGGGCAGAGATGTCCATACAGTACTCCCAGAATTAATCATTCATTTAATAATGATTTACAAGTCACCTGCAATGTTCCAAGTCCCTGATTGGTATTGAGGGCAGTAAGAGCTAATTGTGATTAGTGTTTCCTGTGTATCAGGCACTTTTCATATATTAACCCATTTTATCTTCACAATAACCCTGTGAGGAAGGTACTATTAGTTTCTGTATTTAACAGGTGAGGAAACTAAGGCAGATGTTAAGCTGTAAGGCAAAGATCACAAAACTGGTAAATGGTGGGCCTGGGATTTGCACCTAGGAAGACTGGCTTGTGCTCTGAACCACTGAGACACACCTTGGGTACACACTACCTCCCAAAGAGGAAAAGAAGTTGCTCAGTTGTGTGACTGAATGTTCACATTCCCTGTGCTCATAAAATTCAACTCTACGGAAATGGCTTAAGGCTCAACTGGATAAGGAGCAGTGCAGGTTACCAATTCTGCCGATAATCTGCCGAATTCACTCTGCCCCCTTACAATAGTTTACAACCTAAGCACAGTCATATGCCTATCATTGTGTATTTGTCACAAAGATTCTCTAGAAACATTTGAAGATGTGTTCTATTGGTGGAAATTATGAAAATCCATATGGTCTACTAGGAACTAACAATATAAATATTTAAGTTTTTTAAATTTGTGGTTTTTATGCATATATGTGATAGGTGGTGGGGCTTGAAAACCAGCACCAGTCAATGTGCAGTAGAAATATTTTTTTATATATAAATTTATTTATTTATTTTTGGCTGCATTGGGTCTTTGTTGCTGCACACAGGCTTTCTCTAGTTGCGGCGAGCGGAGGCTACTCTTCGTTGCGGTGCATTGGCTTCTCATTGCGGTGGCTTTTGTTGCGGAGCATGGGCTCTAGGCGCGCGGGCTTCAGTAGTTGTGGCACATGGGCTCAGTAGTTGTGGCTCGCGGGCTCTAGAGCACAGGCTCAGCAGTTGTGGCGCTCGGGCTTAGTTGCTCCGCGGCATGTGGGATCTTCCCGGACCAGGGCTCGAACTCATGTCCCCTGCATTGGCAGGCGGATTCTTAACCACTGCACCACCAGGGAGGTCCAGAAATATTTAAAATTAGTTTTCTGCCGTGATTTTTCACTTCTGTTTCCAGATCATTTTCTTCAACAAGAATTTCAGTTAAGTTTGATTTAATTCAACAAACAGTGAACGGTGCATGTTCATTTAAGCACTGTCCCATGTAAGGGAGATAAAAAGGTGAATAAAGCACAATTATTGCCCTCCAGAAGCTTAAAGCCTGAAAGAACAAATTCATTCATTCATTCAGCAGTAGTTATTTAACATCTTATTTATATACCAAGTATTATACAGAGTGCTCAGGCTGTGAAAGTAAACCAGTAAGACAAAATGGTGTTTTAGAATAGATTGGTTTTATCACAAATTAATTATTTTCCATAGATCAATTTTTTCAGCCATGGTGCATCTTGAATTTTACAATTTTTTTTCTTTTATACGAGTAAAATGAATGGAAGCATTGGTGAATCAGAGTGAATATAATATGCAGAGACATTTGCGTTAGGAAATGTATTAGTTATCCATTGCTACATAACAAATTATCCCCAAATTTAGTGGCTTAAAACAACAATAAATATCATTTCTTACCTTTTCTGTGGACAAGAGTTTGGGAACAGCTTAGATTATCATCTGGGACTTTCATGACATTGTAGTCAAATATTATCCGAAGCTGCATGTGATTGGAGCTGGAGGGTCTGCTTGCAAGGTGGGCCATTCACATAGCTGGCAAATTGGTGCTGGTGTTTGGTGGGAAGCCTTAGTTTCTCTCCATGTGGACCCTTTACCAGGACTGCTTGAGTGCCCTCATGATGTAGTGGCCAGCCTACCTCAGAACAAGACAGAGAGAGAGAGAGAGAGAGAGAGAGACAGCCAGATGGAAGCTCTTTATATGTGTTCTGAACCATATTTTTATGATCTAGTCTTGGAAGTCACACGGCATCACCACATTCTGTTTATTAGAATCAAGTATCTGAGTCTGGACCCCATTTAAGTGGAGGGGAATTAGGCTCCTTCTTTTGAAGTAAGGAGTATCAAAAAATATGCAGACAGATTTTTAATCTGCCACAGGAAAAATATGGTATAGACATGTAAACAGTGAATCAAATGACTGCTGACTTCCTGTCAAAAAAAAAATGAAGGTCAGAAGATATTAGAACAATATTTTTTTAGGTTCAGGAAGGAAAAAATTAACATAGATTTCTATATCCAGCAAAAATATCCTTCAAAGGCAAAATAAACGTGTTATGACATAAGAGAAAATTAGAAGAATTTGTTACCAGCCAACCTATGCTGTTAGAAATACTAAAGGAAACACCTCAGGCTGAAGTAAAATGGTAATAGAGGGAAACTCAAATCTTTAGGAAGGAATGAGAGTATAGGAAATTGTAAATACCTAGATATATACATATAAATGACTTACAGTCCTCTTAATTTTTTTAAAAAAACACATGACTGTTTAATGAAAAAATTATAACATTGTCTTCTGTGCTTTG
The DNA here is from genome assembly GCF_003676395.1 of Aethalodelphis obliquidens. Classification (NCBI taxonomy): domain Eukaryota; kingdom Metazoa; phylum Chordata; class Mammalia; order Artiodactyla; family Delphinidae; genus Aethalodelphis; species Aethalodelphis obliquidens. Next base: position 4,738,182 of record NW_020838023.1, on the reverse strand, counting down.
TAATGAATTTAGATGTATCAATATAATATAGTAACTATAGAATAAGTGATCTTGAGGATGAATGGAGCTGTACATTTTATATGAAGTGGTAAGGTATTAACCCTAGGTACACTGTAAAAGATTAAGGGTATATATATTTTAAAGCCTAGAGCAATCACTAAAAAAAAATGGTGCAAAGAGGTATAGCTAAAAAGCCATTAGAATGAGTGTCTCTGTAGAAAATCTGAAACAATTAACAAAAAACACCCTTCTGATACTAATAAACAATTATATCAAAGTTGCAGGATACAAGTTGAATATACAAAAGCTAATCACTTTCCTATAAACCAGCAATAAGCAAGTGGAATTTGATTTTTGGGGGGGGGGGGGGGGGCCACACTGCATGGCTTGTGGGATCTTAGTTCCCCAACCAGGGATTGAACCCAGGCCCTCAGCAGTAAGAGCACAGAGTCCTAACCACTGGACCGCCAGGGAATTCCCTGGAATTTGATATTTCAAACACACATTACCTTTTACATTAGCACCCAAAAAAGAAAAACACTTAGGTATAAATCTAACAAAATATCCATATGGGGAAAACTACAAAATTCTGCTGAAAGAACTCACAACTTAACTAAGTAAATGGAGAGATACTCCATGTTCATAGATAGGAAGACTCAGTATTGTCAAGATATCGGTTCTTCCCAACTTGACCTATAGGTTCAATGCAATGCCAATCAAAATCCCAGCAAGTTTTTTGTGGATATACACAAACAGATTTTAAAGTTTATGTAGAGAGGCAAAATGCCCAATAGCCAACATAATATTAAAGGAGAAGAGCATTGAGGACTGACAGTACTTGACTACAAGGCTTACTATATAAAGCTACAGTAATCGAGGCAATGTGGTATTGGCAAAAGAATGGACATATAGATCCATGGACCATAGGCGAGAGATATACCCACATGACTGATCTTTGACAGACGAGCAAAGGCAACACAATGGAGAAAAGACATACACACAAGTGGTGTTGGAATGACTGGACATCTGTATGCCAAAAAAAAAAAAATGAGTCTAAACACAGACACCCTTCACAAAAATTAATTCAAAATGGATCATAGACCAAAATGCATAACTATTATTCCTGGAAGATAATGTAAGAGAAAATTTACATGACTTTGGGTACGTTGATGTCATTTTAGATACAACACCAAAGGCATGATCCATGAAAGAAATAATAACTTGAACTTCATTAAAACAGAAAACTTCTGCTCTGCAAAATATACTGTCAAGTAAATGAGAAGACAAGCCACAGACTAGGGGAAAATATTTGCCGAAGACATATCTAACAAAGGACGGTTATCCAAACTCTACAAACTACTCTTAAAACTCAACAATAAGAAAATAACCCAATTAAAATGTGAGCAAATGACCTGGACACCAGACACCATCAACACATATGAAAAACAAATAAGCATATGAAAAGATGCTCAACATCACATGTCAGTAGGGAAATGCAAATTAAAACAATAATGTACCATTACATGTCTATTTGGCCATTCTGTGGCCAAAATTTAAAACACTGACAACACCAAATGTTAACAGGGAAGTGGAGCAATAGGAACTCTCATTCTTTGCTGGTGGGAATATAAAATGGCACAGCTACTTTGGAGGACACTGGCAGTTTCTTACAAAACTAAACGTACCCCTACCTTCTGATACAACAAGCATGCTCCTTGGTATTATATCTAAAGGAGTTGAAAACTTACGTCCACATGAAAAGCTGAACACAAATATTTATAGCAGATTTCTTCATAATTGGCAAAACTTGGAAACGGCCAAGATGTCCTTTAGTAGGTGGATACAGAAACAAACTGTGGTACGTCCAGACAGTTGGATATTATTCAGCTAAAAACAAATGTGCTATCAAGCCATGGAAAAACAGAGGAATCTTAAATGTATATTGCTAATTGAGAGAAGCCAATCTGAAAATGGTTCATGCTGTATAATTCCAACTATATGACATTCTAGAAAAGGCAAAACTATGGTGACAGTAAAAAGATCAGTGGTTACCAGGATTGGGGGGGTGGGGAGGGATGAGTAGACAGAGCACAGGATTTTTAGAGCAGTAAAACTATTCTGTATGTTACTGAAATGGTGGAGACATGTCATTATACACTTGTCAAAACTCATGGAATGTATAACACCAAAAATGAACCCTAATGTAAACTGTGGACTTTGAGTGATAGTGATATGCCAATATAGGTTCATCGATTATAACAAATGTACCACTCTGGTGCAAGATGCTGATAGTGGGAGAGGTTATGTGGTTGGGGAGAGGCAGGGGGTGATGGGAACTCTCTGTACTTCCAGCTTAATTTTTCTGGGACCCTAAAACTGCTCTAAAAATAAAGTCTATCTTTTAAAGCCAGCAGATAAACTAAAATGTGCTTCTAAAAACATTAAATTAATCCAAAATGAGGCAGGAAAAGAGATTCAGCTTAAAACACAGAGAGAGCAAATATAAAACATTTGGTAAATGGTAGGCCTAAATTAGATCATATCAAAAAATACATTAAGCCTTAATGTACTAAATATTCCAATTAAAAGGCAGAGGTGTTCAACTGGATTAAGCAAAATCAAGAACCAAATATATTCTTCCTAAAAGAGATATACTTTAAATACAAATACAGGACTTCTGTGACCTGTAAAGATGGAGTCACATGAACTGGATTTATCCTCCTATCTGAAACAGCCAAGGAGCACCAAATATACTATTGAACTGACTTCAAAACACTGGACATCAGGCAATGAAAGACAGTGATCCCTGAGAGAATTTTTTTCAAACTGCCTTCTCAGTCTTGTTTACTGATTCCTCTCATCCTTGAGGACTTTAGAACGTCTCAGGCTGTGTCCTTGGACCACTTCGCTCCTTTATCTCCCTTCACTGCAAAGTGATTTCGTCTTGTTCCATGGCTCTTTATTTTCGGTCACTGAGTTGTTTGAGTTCTTTATGTATTTTCAATATTAACCCTTTGTCAGGTTTATGATATGCAAGTATTTTATTTCTTTTTTATTGAAGTATAGTTGATTTACAATATTGTGTTAGTTTCAAGTGTACAGCAAAGTGATTTGGTTATACATATATGTATATATATTCTTGTTTTTTCCATGGCTTTTATTATGATCTATATGAAATGCTGACATCTCAAAATCTTATCTTTAGGCCAGACCTCTCTTCTAACTGTATCTCTACTTGGATGTTCAACTTAATATATCTCATTCTTAAACATTGATTACCTGCATCCCTTAATATATTCTTTTTTCAGTACCCCCAACCCAATTCAATAAATGGAAATTCTATTCTGTCAGTCACCCAAACCATAAATCTTGGAATCACTCACAATTTTCTTCTCCCTCTTTCACCCTACATGCAATTCATCAGCATATCCTGTAGGCTCTGCCTTGCAGTATATCCAGAATCAAAGAGCATCTAACTCCTATCATCCTAATCTTCCCACTCCCTGTCCCCTAGACTATTGTCATAGCCTCCAACACATCTCCATACTCAATAATTGCCCTCTTTTTCTTCCCTAGTTTATTCTCCTTGCGGCAGATCGTGTCACTTCTTCATTCAAGATCCTCCAGTGAAGGCTCCTTCATTCAAGATCCTTCCCACCTTACTTAGAACAAAATCCAGTGTTCTACCATAGCCTACAAAGCCCTTTATAATTCATCCCAAATGGCATTCCGTCCATTTCTCTGATCTTATCTCCTTCCTCTCTCTCCTTTGCTTACTCCATCTTGCCACCCTGGTCTCTTTACTGTTCTCCTTTCAGGGCCTTTGCTTTGTTATTCCTTTTTCCTAGGACTCTCTTCTCCCAGATACATGAGTGGCTAGTTCCCTTACTGTGTTCAAGTCTCTGCTCAAATGTCACTTCATCAGATAGACCTCCCTTGATCTAAATTAGCATATATACACCCCTCCACTCCCGTCATTCTCTGTGTTTTTGCCCTTCGTTTTATTCCTTAATACTTACACCAACTGTCATACTGTATATTTATTTGTTTTCTCATCTATCTTCTCTTGTCTGCTAATAGAATATAATCTCCATGAGAACAGGTACTTTCTCTTGTTAACTGCTATATCCCTAAAATAGTGCCTAAAATGGTATCTGGCATTTAGGAGGCAGTACATAAAACTTTGTGAAATGAATGAAAAGAAGAGAGAGAAAGAAACAGAAGGCATCAGGACAAAGAGAAGGATGAAGGGGAGAGAGATAAGGAGGAAGGAGCTGAGTAGACCAGCCAGGCAGCTGAAACAAACGTGGAATATCATGTCAGTTCATGAAATTCTCCAGAGTGACTCCAAAATGATAAATCAGGCCTGCTTGAAAAGAGCACAGTATCTGCTAATGAAAAGAAAAATAACCCCTGTCCTTGTAGCATATTTCTTCAATGCATTTGTTCAAAGTGCACGTGATGCAATGACAGGTCACGACATCAACCCCCAGTCCAGCCAGCTGACAGTGCCTGAACCCAACAGTCTCAGCTAAGTTTCTGAAACCATGTGATTTCTGGAATCATGTGGTCTGTATGTCTGTTTCTCTCTTTAGCTTCTTAAGGACAGCGCCTGGGTCTTCATCACCTTTTCATCACCTCCATGCTGGCATGAAACAAACACTTAACAAATACTGGTTAAATTCATTAATAAATTGATTAATACAGCAAGGCAGAAGGCAATTAACATTCATAGAGCACCTCTTAAATACTATATAGATATAGACATGGACACAAGTATAGATGCAGATATAGATTACTTATCGATATAGACAAAAGTATAGATATAGATACAGATATAAATTGTATACAATTTACTTAATCTTCACGAAAATCCTGTGTTAAGTTTGTTTTGTTCTGTTTTTCATATGGGAACCTGAAGTTCAAAGAAAGCAAGAGACTTGCTTAAGGTCATATAGTAGACAAGGAAATGGCTGAGAGAGGAGTTGATTCCAGATCTATATGTCTCCAAGGGTTATGCTCTTTCCTTTATACCATATCAGACAGTATACAGTTGCAGAATCATTAAAAATGAGCTAAAGAAGGTTAAAAGTTTGTATTTCTTTTATTCCAGTTACCTAAACCAATTCTTCCCTAGCCTAAGTGTCATCCTGCTTCCACCCTTACGTTTAGCAAGGACACCTTCTCTCAGTCCTTTTGAAAAACAGGAGGTTGAATGCACATGTCATCCTCCTAATTCACGCAGAACAGCAGCAAAACGAAAGTCTGAAATTCCTTACGCAGAATCCTAGTCTCTCTAAATGTTTTTACATAAATTCATCAGTTAATATCTACCTTTGTTGCAACTCATTTCTACTTTTTTTTTTCCTGCCTGTTTACTGTTCCCTGGGAAACCTGGATACCAATTCTTTTATGTGTTCTTTAGCTGTACCTTGGGAACCTTAGCTTTAATTCCACTTCTTCGCTTCCTCTTCAACCATCCACTCTGAACAATTATTCTTTTAAGCAATGGGTTCCACGTGTTCCCACTGCAAGCAGAATGTCCCCGAGTGTTCTGTGCAAAAAAAAAGAAAAATATTTCTCTAGGCTTCAGAGAAAGGAGATTTTTCCTTATAAGCCTTAAAATAAATATTTGTAATTTTTTCAGTGAACAGCTTAGTGATTTGAATCATTTGAGAGTCTGTGGGGAGCGTGGTCATTCTGTTTTCTGGCTAATAGTTGGCAAAAAGCCCTTTTTAGTTGTGGAATGTCCAAGATGTAGTCATTGTCTTTCTAGCTTGATTTGCCAGAACTCTGGAGTCAAAATGCTGGTTTCAAATCCCAGCTTCACTCCTTGCTGGCCATTTGACTTTGTGTTAGCTCTCTGGGTCAGTTTGTTCACAAGTAAAATGAAAATAATCTTTTCCTCCTCACTCAGTTGCTGAGTAGATTAACTAAAGCACACAGGAGTGCTCTGAACCAAGTAGGTCTGGCTTACCCCAAGTAGGCCCTTCATAAATGTTATCTCTGCTCTCACGTAATGGATGTGATGGGGTTCTTGCTGTAGAGACATGTTTCTAAGCGTCGCATTAGTGAGCATCATAGTACTGTGTATCTAAAAGATACAGGAGAATTGGTATTAGGATTGCAGGGGAAACTGAGTCAGGTCTGAACTACAACAGTGAATCCAGGCTGGACAGTGCTCATTCCAATAGGTTGGATGACCATTTAAAATTGTCAGTGATCGTATGGAACAAGTATAATCATGTCGATCACATCTTCTAAGTGTGTATGGTGAGTTGTATTATTGTTCACAATATTCTCTGCCTCTTGGCAGTGGGGAGATTATATTTCTCCACTCCGCTGACCTCAGGCTTGGCCATAGGACTTGCTTAAGCCAATGAACTGCGAGCAGATGGGGCATGTGTGATTTCCCAGCTCAATCTATAGGCGCCATCACACAATCTACCCTCTTCTGTTTTCCAGTGATGTCCCAGGGCAGGCAATTCCTTCACCCTGGGTCCTAGAATAAAGATCTCATGGAGCAGAGAGGAAGCTGGGCTATCTTCGGTGTGTAGTTCGATTGAGAAATACATGTAGAAATCCAAAAGGACTAGTGTGTTTGCTTTTTTGAGAGCCTTGATATCTGATTATCCTTTTGATCTCTTTCCTTTTTCTAAAAATAGAATGCAGATGTAAGCATCCAGAGGACTACGAGTTCTGGCACATTGACATTTTGCCGTGTCGTTTCTGAGCAGAGAGGTGCTGAAGCTTACTTGCCTCAAACAAGAAAAATCTAGTTGTTGGAAGGTACAAAAGATTTCTAGTAACTGTCCAAATACATTTGCTCTCTCATTAGATTAAATGAATTATGAGTATATATGAAATATAGATAACCGTAACTGTTTTTTATTGACAGAATATATACAAGCAGATATGCAGGACACTGTATAATTTTAGACTGTCAGTTTATAGTCCGAGAAGAACATCACAGCTTTATTTCCACACTAAGTATAAAGGGACATATGTTTTGAAGGAAATTAAAAGTGCTACTCTAGTGAACATAAGAATGATAAGAAAGGAAAACAGCCTTATTGCTTCCATGGAGAAAGTTTTAGTTGTCTGGATAGAAGATCAAAACAACCACAGTGTTCTCTTAAGCCAAAGCCTAATCCAGAGCAAGAACCTAATTCTCTTCAATCCTAAGAAGGCTGAGAGGGGTGAGGAAGCGGCAGAAAAAAGTTTGAAGCCAGCAGAGGTTGGCTCATCAGATATAAGGAAAGAAGCCATCTCCATCACATAAAAGTACAACATGAAGCAGCAAGTGCTGATGTAGAAGCTGCAGCAAGTTATATAGAACATCTAGCGAAGATCATTAGTGAAGGAGGCTACACTAAACAACACATTTTCATTGTAAATTGAACAGCCTTATATTGGAAGTAAATGTCATCTAAGACTTTCATAACTAGAGAGGAGAAGTCAATGCTTGGCTCCAGGCTGTGTTAGGGGCTAATGCAGCTGGTGATTTTAAGTTGAAGCTGGAGTTCATTTACCATTCCAAAAATCCTAGGGCGTCTAAGAATTATGCTCAATCTACTCTGCCTGTGCTCTATAAATGGAACAACAAAGCCTGGATGACAGCACATCCAGTAAACATGGTTTACTGGATGTTTTAAGCCCACTGTTGAGAACTACTGCTTAGAAAAAAAAGAAAGATTGCTTTCAAAATATTACTGCTCATTGACAATGCACCTGGTCACCCAAGAGCTCTGATGGAGATGAACAATGAGATTAATGTTGTTTTCATGTATGCTAATATAACATCCATTCTGCAGCCCATAGATCTAGGAGTAATTTAGACTTTCAAGTCTTATTATTTAAGAGCTACATTTCATAAAGCTAACACTACCATAGATAGTGATTCCTCTGATGGATCTGAGAAAAGTAAATTGAAAACCTTCTGGAAAGGATTCACCACTCTAGATGCCATTAAGAACATTTGTGCTTTGTGGGAAGAGGTCAAAACATCAACATTAATAGGAATTTGGAAGAAGTTGATTCCAGCCTTTATGGATGACTTTGAGGGGTTCAAGACTTCAGTGGAGGAAATACCTGCAGATGTGGTAGAAATAGCAACCTTGTTTTTTTCCATTATGGAGATTCCTCAGAAAACTAAAAATAGAATTACCATATGATCTAGAAATCTCACTCTTGGGCATATATCCAGACAAAACTCTAATTCAAAACGTTACATGCACCCCTATGTTCACAGCAGCACTATTCACAATAGCCAAGACATGGAAACAACCTAAATGTCCATCAACATATGAATGGACAAAGAAGAAGTGGTACATATATACAATGGAACACTATGTAGCCATAAAAAAGAACAAAATAATGCCATTTGCAGCAACATGGTTGCAACTAGAGATTATCGTACTAAGTGAAGTAAGTCAAAAAGAGAAAGACAAAAGTCATATGATATCAGTTATATGTGGAATCTAAAATACAGCACAGATCACCCTATCTACAAAACAGAAACAGACTCATGGACATAGAGAATAGACTTGTGGTTGCCCAGGGAGAGGGAGTTGGGGAAGGGAAGGAGTGAGAGGTTGGGGTTAGAGGATGTAAGCTATTATATAGAGAATGGATAAACAACAAGGTCCTACTGTATAGCACAGAGAACGATAAAAAAAAAATTATGCTCCTACTCTGGCTGTACTCTGCAAATAGAATCAGAAAGCCTGGATGACAGCACATCTCTTTACAACATGGTTTACTGAATATTTTAAGCCCACTGCTGAGGCCTATTGCTCAGAAAACAAGAAAAAGATATCTTTCAAAATATTACTGTTCTATCAAATTACCAATGGCATTTTTTACAGACTTGAACAAAAAATCTTAAAAATTTGTATGGAGACACAAAGGACCCCGAATAGCCAAAGCAATCTGGAGGGAAAAAAACAGAGCTGGAGGAATCAGACTCCCTGACTTCAGACTATACTACAAAGCTACAATAATCAAGACAATATGGTACTGGCACAAAAACAGAAATAGATCAATGGAACAGGATAAAAAGCCCAGAGATAAACCCACGCACCTATGATCAACTAATCTATGACAAAGGAGGCAAGGATATACAATGGAGAAAAGACAGTCTCTTCAATAAGTGGTGCTGGGAAAACTGGACACCTACATGTAAAAGAATGAAATTGGAACACTCCCTAACACCATACACAAAAATAAACTCAAAATGGATTAGAGACCTAAATGTAAGACCGGACACTATAAAACTCTTAGAGGAAAACATAGGAAGAACACTCTTTGATATAAATCACAGCGAGATCTTTCTTGACCCGCCTCCTAGAGTAATGGAAATAAAAACAAAAATAAACAAGTGGGACCTAATGAAACTTAAAAGCTTTTGCACAGCAAAGGAAACTATAAACAAGACAAATAGACAACCCTCAGAATGGGAGAAAGTATTTGCAAACAAATCAATGGACAAAGGATTAATCTCCAAAATACATAAACAGCTCATGCAGCTCAATATTAAAAATACAAACAACCCAGTCCAAAAGTGGGCAGAAGATCTAAATAGACATTTCTCCAAAGAAGACATACATGTGGCCAAGAAGCACATGAAAAGCTGCTCAACATCACTAATTATTAGAGAAATGCAAATCAAAACTACAATGAGGTACCACCTCACACCAGTTAGAATGGGCATCATCAGAAAATCTACAAACAACAAATGCTGGCAGGCACAGAATAGAAGAACACTTGAGAAAAGATTATGCATATAATAGAGGAGAAGAGCCAGATATTTTAGATGGACATGAAGATAAGAAGAAACAAGTTGTACTTCAAGTTACAGTTTGTTGTTCTAAAAAAAAAAAACACCAAGGCTATCAAGTGGACTATCGAGACTATATTAGTCTCTATATAATATTGAAACAGCCTAGCATCTAAAGTCACGTGCACCAACACACACTGAGTTTAATGTATGTGGAAGTGAGGGGCAGAGCACCAACTTTCATTCATTCAACATTCATTCATTCATTCAAGAAGTATTTTGGAGTATTTATCTGTGTATTAATAGTGCCAGATGCTAGTGTGGACGTTTTTCTTGTTACTCTTGCCTTTTTTGCATTAGATTGTCCCTACTAACTGTTTATTTTCTTCCATCCTTTCAAATCCACATTCAATGAAGAGCAAAGGAATTTCCAAAAACTAATAATCCTGGAAATTAATGTACATCCCTGAAACGACTCCATTAATAAAACAATAACAACAACATCTCTCTTTTAAATTAATGATTAGAGACAAGTTTTCATAGATACCTGGCTTCTTGGTTGAATTATGAATTTCTTTGACTACAGGTACACTCACATTGCTCAGGACAGTAAGTGCTAGGTGTGAACCAAGATGATGAAAAGTGAGTAGTACCTGGAGTGGATGCTGCTTGTTTGCAATTTTAGGGTAAAGATTACACAGATATCCACTTTTCAAAGAACTCTTTTTTTAATTACGGAAAAATCTTTAAAAAAAAATCAGAATTAGAGGAAGGAAAGTGACTTCTGAGATGTGATTCTTTGAAGAAAGAAACTAATTACTAACTAAAAAAATACACTGGTAGAAATACTATGTCTAGAAATTGCAGAATTAGTAACTTAATGACACAAAGCTCTGTTACCCTATAGTGGGAAGAAGGACAGTGCGGGGAAGGGAGAAGTGTATTACAGATCTATAGACGTGCTCTTTACTCACTTGGATTTGACTTCTCCTTTCCTTGTTACTTTTCTACAAACAATATTTGCTGCTCCTGAGTATTTCTCGGGCACTGTCACTGCTCCATGACTTCACATGTGCAGTTCCTATGCATGGAATTTCCTTCTCACCCTGCCAGCAATTCTAGTGAGTCTTCCCCAAATTCCCTAGGCAGGAATAGAACCTCTCTCCATTGTGTGTTCCCACTGCTGTGTCTATAACTCCAACTCTTAGTGCTTTTTATGGTAGACTTTATTTCTTTGTTATCTCCTTTAGTCCATGAGTTTCTGATGCAAACACCTTGTCTTATTTATGGGATCCAGCCCACTGTTCCATAAATGCTGTGGGAAGGATGGATGAATGTTAAGCTAAAGACTGACATGTACCCCATCTCCATGGGATTTGAGTGGATTTCAAATACCTAGTAGAGAAAATTGTACATTTATGATTCTAGGAATACAAACTTTAAAAAAAAATTCAAAGTCACCTATTTGCCTTGATTTCCACTTTAATTATTATTATTATTACTACTACTATTACCTCCTATTGAGAAAATACTGAAAGAAAACATGCCAAGACACATTGAAGGAGTAACACATAATTTTGAGTACAATGATTGTGGGGTATCAGTGAGCATTATTAATATTTTGCACAATGAGGTAATTAATGATTTTTCTTTCATTCAGTATGTTTTTCTTAATGACAATGCTTTCTTTTTCCATTCAGAAAATAATGAAATTTTACTTTAAAAGTCAATGTGTGATTAATAATAAAATGGCTATTTACACAAATATGTTGAGTTAAGAAGGAAAGATTCCTATGGGTTGTTTCTGTTGCAGTTTCATAAAAGAGAAGGGACTGGAAGGTATAATGGAAAAGTAAACATAAAAGTTCTGATATATGGAGGTGAATACACAACTTTTTGTAATACACAACTTAAACCATGGCATCAAACGAGGCTAGCTCGCTTTTGCCAGCAATAAGAAAGTTAACTGAGCAAAGTACAGAAAACAGTGGGAGCCTTGCTCGCTGCTTTCCAGTACCTGGGAGCCCCCTGCTGTCCACAAAAAGACACTACAACCTCTCCCCAGGCTAATAGGGCAGTGTTAGGCACCTAACATGCAACCTTAAAAACTTGCTTTTACCATTTCATACGCCAGATCATCATTATCATATGCTTTTATCATCCTTATTCTAAATCAACCAAGTCCTCTTTCTGGGTTTTCAATTTTTCTTAATGGTACCACCATGATCCTTTACCACCATCCGGGCTCAAACTCTCCCTCCTGCTGCTGCTTCTCTTATTTTTCAGCAGTATCATTACCATGTATTGAAGTTTTGCTGTGTCAGGCTCTGTGCTAGACTCTTCACATGCATTACCTATCATTTAATCTCACAATAACCCTTATGAGGCAGGCAATTATGTTCCTTTTAGTGAAACGTAATTTAACAAAAAAACAAAAATTTTCCTTTTAGTGAAAGGAAAACTGAGGCTTAGGATGGTAAAGTAATTTGCCTTAAGTTTTTGAATGCTTAAACTGTTTTACTAGAAAAATGCATTAGTAAATGCATGCTGGTTGAATATAGATTGAACAATTATTCACTTTGTTAAATTTTAACCTAACATCTTTTAAAAGATAATTTCCAACAAAGGACTAGCACACACACTTGAGGAGCATTTTGATTTGATTTTTTTTTATTTCTATAGAATACACATTTCAATACACTTGGGTATGCTGAGCTAATTCTCCTTCCTCAATCCCCAAATGACCTTCCCATTCCCATCACGCATACCAGCGTGGCTCCAGATTTCTCACACCTAGCCAGGAAGAAGGGATGGGGGATAGGAAAGAAGGGAACAAGTGATGGACAAAGACGGTCTGAGCCTCTCATGTAGCAGACCTCACATAACTTTCCGTGCAGCTGATACAGGTTTGTTTTCGAGGCAGAAACCAACCTGAGAACACCTCACTGATTCTAAGGTTGCTCAAATGTATTATAATGAAATTGCTAGTATTGAGTCTAGCTCTTCCATCTGTGGTTGTCTATTTTAAAGCACCTTTGGTGAAAATTGTATACCTAACTTTTGTTTTCTTATAGACTGACTCCAAAGAAAGAAGACTTGGATGAAGAGAATATTGGACAAGGACCTAGTATACATGTGAAAGCTGTATTTGTTTGATGTTTATTATTGAGAAATACCTTCTTGGTGAGTGTGTTGTTGGAATGGGGACTGGAAAATAGAACTGAATGTTCCATAAGTTGGAACTTGACTTGAAGCTTAGAGTCAAATATCATATGGTCATTTTTTATCAGAAAAATACATGAAAAACAGTGTGAGCTTTGGGTGATGTTTACTGCTCAGTAGTGATATCTATTCATCATTAAAACCCCATCTACTTCCAGAAAGAGGCAGCTTATGAAGTTGGTGAGTTTCCACCAATAGCACTGTGAGAAATTTCTGATGGTAGTTCACTGGGTTCTAGGAAAATACAAGGAGGGAGGAAAACGAATGCAAACTGAATGAGGGTCGGGAGCTTAGAAGAATTGTGAAGAAACGTCAAGGCCAGAAGAGTAGGCAGAGGCCAATCATGAAGGCTCTTCTCTACCAAACCAGGAGAGTAACATAAATAAGCAGTATGCAGAAAATGCTTTAATTAATAATCAGAAACCAACTGTGTTGGCCACTTTATTTATTTATTTTTTACTGAAGTATAGTTGATTTACAATGTTGTGTTAGTTTCTGGTGTACAGCAGAGTGATTCAGTTATACATATATATATTCATTTTCATATTATTTCCCATTATGGTTTATTCCAAGATGTTCAATATAGTTCCCTGTGCTATACAATAGGACCTTGTTGTTTATCCATTCTATGTATAATGGATCTTGTTTGGATTTTGATTTTGCTACTTTGAATAAGCCTCAAACCGGCAAGTAGCAAGATAAAAGTATCTCCCAGTGGTCAGAAATGTCTTACTTTCCTAAACGTCCATATTGTGTCTTGATCATGCACGATCAGAAACCTGAGTTTCCACAGGCTCGGGGACTCCCCATCTTCAAAGATACTAAAGCTGTTTTTATCTGCTCTGCCTGTTAATGTACTTCACCAAGGAGAGGGAAATTGGCTGATATATTTTCAAAAGATCTTCAACAAGGATTTTTGAGTTTTCTAGTTAATTCTAAGTGAGCAAAAAATGTTTCAAGGTATCTGGCTACCTTATTTTTCTAGAAGGAGTTTCATCAAGGTTTTATTTCAGTGATTCAAGGCTTTAAGCTGAAGCAGTAAATATTCATCTAAGCTAGAATAATGGGGAAGATTCTTCAGTACAGGTTTCAGTGATCAAATAATTAGGAAGAAAATGTTATTAAAAAAGAAGTCAAGGTACAGCATGGTGAATATAGTAATAATATTGTGTATTTGAAAGTTCCTAAGAGAGTAGATCTTTTTTTAATTGAAGTACAGTTGACGTACAATAGTATATTAGTTTCAGGTGTACAACATAGTGATTCAACATTTTTATAGATTATACTTCATTTAAAGTTACTACAAAATCATGTCTATATTTTCTGGTGCTGTATAATATATCTTGGTTGCTTATTTTATGCGTAGTAGTTTGCATCCTAGTCCCCTACCCCAGGGGTCCCCAACCCCTAGGCCATGGACCAATAGCGGTCTGCAGCCTGTTAGGGACTGGGCCGCACAGCAGGAGGTGAGCGGTGAGTGAGTGAAGCGTCATCTGCCGCTCCCCACCGCTCGCATTCCCGCCTGAACCATCCTCCTACCCTGGCCTGTGGAAAAATTGTCTACCACGAAACTGGTCCCTGGTGCCAAAACGGTTGGGGACCACTGCCCTATCCCTCTCTTGTCCCTCTCCTCTCCCCTCTCCCCACTAATAAGTACTAGTTTGTTCTCTGTATCTGTGAGTCTGTTTCTGTTTTGTTACATTCATTCATTTGTTTTATTTATTTATTTTTTTTTAAAGAAGATGTTGGGGGTAGGAGTTTATTAATTTATTTATTTTTGCTGTGTTGGGTCTTCGTTTCTGTGCGAGGGCGTTCTCTAGTTGTGGCAAGCAGGGGCCGCTCTTCATCGCGGTGCGCGGGCTTCTCATTATCGCGGCCTCTCTTGTTGCGGAGCACAGGCTCCAGACGCGCAGGCTCAGCGGCCATGGCTCACAGGCCTAGTTGCTCCGCGGCATGTGGGATCTTCCCAGACCAGAGATCGAACCCGTGTCCCCTGCATTGGCAGGCAGATTCTCAACAACTGCGCCACCAGGGAAGCCCCCTGTTTTATTTTTTTTAATTCCACATGTAAGTGATGACATAGACTATTTATATTTCTTTGTCTGACTTGTATCAGTAGCAGTAGCATAATATCCTCTAGGTCCATCCATGTTGTTGAAAATGGCAGAATTTCATTCTTTCTTATGACTGAATAATATTGCATTGTGTGCACGCGTATGTGTGTATATACATATATACACACACATACATATGCAGAAGTTCTCATCACAAGAAAAAAACTGTCACTAGACTTACTGTGGTGATCATTTTGCAATATATACAGATATCAAATCATTTCGTACATCCGAAATGAATACAATGTTATATGTTAATTATACCTCAATTAAAAAAAAAGAAACGTTTTTAAAAGTGCAATTTTGCCCCCAGTGGACATTTTGCAATGTCATTTTTGATTGGCACAACTGGGAGAAATGAAGTACTAGTGGCATCTAGTGAGTTAGAAGCTGGGGTGCTGCTAAACATCCTACAAAGCACAAGACAATCTCCCACAGCAAAGAATTCTACAGCCCAAAATATTAAAGTGCTGCCATTGAGAAATCCAAGAATGTGTCAGGATTTTTTTTTTGAAGCAAGCCATTCTTAGTCAACATTTAAATAATTTTTTATTATTGTAAGTAACACTGGAATGAAAATCATGGTAGTTCCTATTTGCTGAGGCTGTTCTGTGGTCTGCATGATAATTTATGTTAAGTTGCATCAATATAAGCATTTTGGGGTGTGTGTGCGTGTGTGCATCTGTGTGTAGGCTTGTACATGAAGGCCTAATGCAGATTATCCCTAATCCACATCCTAGGGACAGTTAAATAGCACTTGAAATGTCCTAAAACAGATCAGCATTTTTAGAGTAGATTATCTGGTACTTAAGGTAGTCTTATTGATATCTACACCAGAGAGTGTGTTAATTAGCATAAGTGACATTAAAAATTTTTTTCATTGGTCTAATGAGTGATGTTTCCCATAAGTGACTGATAAGGAGTAAGTTTGAAGACGCACTGCTCTTGGATGCCAGAAGTGTAGGAATAGGACACAGCCAGGAATCCAATGCCATCAGTAAAGTATTTCAGGTCAAGGTTCCCTTTGGTCACTAGTCCCTCCATCCATGACAGACCTTGAAGCCTGTTGGACTCTACACTCACAGTCCTGCCTGCTTGCCGTTGTCACGTTAGCCTTTCAGGCAAGTGCTGGTGATCATACATAAAACAAAGAGCTGGCCTCTCCGAGAAGATTGTAGATGGAATGTGTTCAAACTGGTTGTGGGGAAATATAACTGATATTCAAACCATGATTTCCCTGATATTGTTGCTTGGCACAAAATTACTTTGAAACACACACACACACACACACACACACAAATGTGGAACCCAAAAGACTGCTCTTTGTGAAAAAACTGGGCATAGGCAAGGTCATCAGACAGATTTTGCGTTGATCTAGACTCTGCCTCCCTAGATTCACGTCTTGGGGCAAGCTGCTGCTCTGAGCCTCAGTTTCCCTCATAAAATGAGGACTATATCACCAATCTCAGTAAGTACATTAACTGCATAGCAGAATAGTTGGCACACTGTGAGCATGCTATAAATGTTTGTATTATTTGCATGTCTTTATACCCAACTCTACTTCATTACTTAGGATAAATTTCTAGAAATGCAATTTCTGGTCAGTATATCACCTTTGAATGTCACATGATCACAAATGTTTTCTCAATAAAGCCCTCATTGCTTCAGCGATTTAATGATTTTTTCTTTTTTTTCCCCTTCATTTTGTTCTTTTAGGGGAAGAAAAGGCCAGTCTTTGGTTTGTTCTTCTCTTTTGATGGGAGTCAACTCTTCTATTCGACTTCAAGAATGTATTTTGGGAGCCTGGTATTCCCAGTTGCCTGTCACCCTCCCAGTATTCAAGTACAACCACTTCCACCTGGTGCCCTTCCACCAGCTTCCTAGGATAATTCTAGAAAAGTCTCACACCAAGCCTTGCCCATAGCAGGATTAGAGTTCCTGGGACTAAGAGAAGCAGATCCTCAGAAACGAAAGATTATTTGCCTTTTATAACTAGAAAGACAAGACGCATTATACAGTTCTTGAAAGTCACAAAGCTAGTAATGAAAATGTTAAGGTATGTAAGCTTATAGTAATGTGTCAATGTAGGTTCATCCATTGTAACAGATGTACTCCTCTAGTAGGGGACAGTGATAGTGCAGAAGGCTGTGTGTATGTGGGGGGGGGGGGGGAAAGCGTATATGGCACGTCTCTGTACCTTCTGCTCCATTTGCTGTGAACCTGAAACTTCTCTAAGAGCTAACATCTATTTTTTATAAAAGTGAGCAATACTACCTCCATCACAGGCTTTGGGAAAAATTGAATGTGATTAATTAAATGTGGGCAAAACACTTAGCATAATGCCAAGCATGTAACTGCTCAAGCAATGTTTATCACTGTTGTAAGAGAAAACATAAACGATGGCAGGAATTGCTTTAATCTCTACATCTATTTCCCCATAATAATAATGAAATAATCTATATACTTGTTTTTTTAAAAAAGAAGGGGAAGGAGAAGCCACCACGTGGAGTACTTGGTACTAGAACTCACACGCCCTGCCTTTCAATGCCTCTATCCTGTAACTAGTTCTTCATTCAGTAGACATTTGTGGCCTCCCTGCAATGTCCAAGGCACCCTGCCCGGTACTTGGGAATACAAAGATGAGTGAGACCTAACCAGCCCACAAGGCAAATGCGTATGGGTAATCACGAGTCACAGGGAGGGGCTTCTGTATTAGGTCAACTACATGTTTAGAGACTAATCATTTTAAAATATCAAGGGGGAAAAGATCTGATTCAAGTAACTTAGTAAGAAAGGGGGAGAAAGCTCTGATACTTTACTAAGGGATATAAAAGAAGACAAATGCATGGCCATCAGCACTCCCTAATTTAATCCATAAAGTCGATGTAATCCAATTAAAATATGCCCAGTGGATTGGGGTATTTTTAACTAAACCAGTTTTCGAGTTCAAATGGAATCATAAACCTGTGAAATGTCTAGAAAAAATTAAAACAAGCATTGAGATAAGTTTAGCTTTTATTAAATATACAACTGTATTCCATTAAAAAAAAAAAGGCTGAAGCCACATGGTTGTAGCCATGTGGGTTTATGCACTGTCTTGATTATCTTGATTAATCTTTAAAGCAGGCTTCCTAGTTTGTTTTCTCTTTTTACCCTAGGGGCATTGCAACATAGTATGATTTGGAATGGATGGAAAATATGCCTCTCCGACTTCCCTGGTGGCTCAGCGGATAAGAATCTGTCTGCAAATGCAGGGGACATGGGTTCGAGCCCTGGTTAGGGAAGATCCCACATGCCGCGGAGCAACTAAGCCCGTATGCCACAACTACTGAGCCTGCGCTCTAGAGCCTGTGAGCCACGACTACTGAGCCCGCGTGCTGCACCTACTGAAGCCTGCTCACCTAGAGCCCGTGCTCCACAACAAGAGAAGCCATCGCAACGAGAAGCCCGCGCACCGCAACGAAGAGTAGCCCCTGCTCGCCACAACTAGAGAAAGCCCGCGTGCAACAACAAAGACCCAACGCAGCCAAAAATAAATAAAATTAAATCTTTAAAAAAAAAAAGAAAAATATGCCTCTCTCTTCCCCCTTCCCACTCCTCCCCCTCCCCCTGCCTCTAATGTAGAAGTATTATTTTGAACTTGGGCACGTTATCCAGAAGATCAGCTTGAGGATCTGGACTCTGACCATCAATAAATGTTCCCCAGTTTGAAGACTGTTAACTTAGATGAAAGAGAGGCTGCTGTGCCAAGCAAAGGGATTTTCAATTTATCCCATTTACAAAGGTTTCTGAAACCCCACACTATTGACATTTTGGAAATTGGGGGAAATTCTTTGTCGTTTGGGGAGGTCATCCTCTGCACTGCAGTAAAGAATGTTCAGCAGCATCCCTAGACTTGAACCACTAGATGTCAGTAGCAGCACTCCACCCCCTCCAGTTGCAACAACCAGAATGCCTCCAGATATTACCAGATTTCCCCTGGGGGACAGGATCGACCCTAGTTGAGCACCACTGCCCTAGACAAAAGGTAAGTCATTGATAGGGCTTGAAGCAATAAGACACAACCAAAATTGCAAGATTATTTTTATTGCTTTTAGAAGTAATTGCAATGTTAATATGGGGTGAGGCCTAATAAACTTTTTATAGACCTGATGAAAAAGGAGGAATCTTTGGGGACATTTGCCTGTCCAATATCAAAACACACTCTAAAGCTTTGTTATTTAAACTGTGGTACTTGTGTAGGAATTGATAAAGAGACCTAAGAAATGGAGCAAACAGTCCAGAAATAGACTAATGTTAGAAAGAAGAGTGAAATAAGCACTCTCACACAATATGATGGTGTCATCATGGTGTAAATTAGTACAATCCTTGGAAAGCTATTTGTTTATATGTATCAAGTTGAGAAAAATTTTTATATCTTTTGGGACTGTATACACTTGTCAGAATACTGTGAACTTGTTAAGAATTATCTTTATCAAGAGTGTGTTATAACATGCAAGCATGCTTATGTTATACTAAGTGAATAAAAATATAGATGACAATATGCATGTATACATATATATTGAATACAGAATACAATATACATTTTGAATGTATATTCAATATAGGCACAATTAAGTTAAAAAACAATAAAAGTTTAAGAGGGTGTGGAATAACAGTGCTTTTCTCTAAGTAGTAAACATTTCACAGGCTACTTTTCTGCTTTTGATTTCTCTTTATTTTAAATGTTTTTCTATAATCAAATAACTTCCCCTTATTAATTAAGGGAAAATTTTGCAAAATATTTGAAATAAATTATAATTTAAAATTGAATGAAAAAAATTAAATAAAAATAGCCCAGTGTAATTTTTTTGCTTTCATTGAATGTATCTTTTGACAATTTACTATTACTACCTTAGCCTGCTTGGAGAGACATTAGTTTTCTGTTGGAAAAACCCCATGTTTACTGACAATTGAAAATTGAAAAAATATATAGCACACAGTTTACTTCAGCCTGATTATGAGTCAGTGTTTTGAGGATGCTGGTGATGTGCATTAATTTTAGACTGAATTTGTCTTCTTTTCCCTCACATGGCATCCTATCCTAGGAGGAGCGTCCTGATGGTTTAATTCATCTTCCATTGTCATTCTTGACAGTATTCATCATGAAGTGGAGACATACTGCTGCAGCTCAGGGTAAGAAAAAGTCTAAATTGAAATTTGCTCGTTTTGAAGTTAAGTCTAGTAATAGTTATGAGTTTAAGACTTTCTTTATCTGGATCTCAACTCTATTCATCCACCTTGCTAGTTGTAGAATGCAATTCCTCTTCTTTATTTGACATTCACATTTTTTTTCAACCCATGTAATTTATTTTTATGCTTGGCATCTTGGTTAGATTAATTTTATTTCATTTACTCTCAGATGTGTTAATGCTTACACATAACTTTATTATTTCCTGCCTTGACATAGTACAATTTATACTTAATGAAATATCCTACCTAGGCTAAATGATATTCATAGAGAATTATAATAAAAGTATCAGAGAAATGAAATATATCAAGAGTTATTTTTAGCAAGTGAATCAAGATAAATTTTAGTCATGAAAAGCATTATTTTATATATCCACCTCATCCTTAATAATACTGTCTGATTCCTATTACCATTCAACATGTCACTACAGTGTCTCTTAATTAATATAACAAATTATTTCTACTGGGATTCATAATCTCAAGTAGTTATTAGAAAGACAAAATTTGATTCCATAGTCCAAGAACCATAAATATCTACTGAAAGGTGCTTAGTAATTAAAATAACTCCTGGAAGAATATCTTTGGCTTTTAGCTTTTCTATTTAAGTAGAAATGTTCCCATTCTGGTTTAAAATATAAAATAGAGCCTTTTATAATGCTGGCAGTGGAAGAAAGACTCACAATTAATACGTTTATGTATCATGTTTAGAGAGAGATGCTGTACAAAAGGAAATTTATTTGATCCTCAAACTGATTCCATAAAATACGAGCCACATTTTTGCTTTCTGACTTGATAAACCAAAAGAGTCACCTGTTAATTTGCAATAAGAAATACAACTATCAAGCCAATTAGAATGTTCCTATCAGTTCATTTGTCATTTTTCCAAGAAGAAAAAAGTCTAACCGGGAAAGCCAACTATCAGATCTTTTCTACCCCACGCGGCAGCCTTGTAGTGAGGTTTTAAGAGTCCAATAAATGACACTACTTGCTTCCAACTCTTGAGCTTGGCAGCCACTAAGAGATGGGATTACTGACAAAAACTTTATTGGAGGACAAGGCTTGGAAGTGCAGCCACGATGATCTTTCTTAAACTGCACTTTTCAGTGCTCACAAGCACCCTATAAGGTAGTCACTATTACTCCCCTCCTTTTATAGATGAGGAAACTGAAGCAGAGAAAAGTCAGGAAATCTGCTCATGTTCAAAGATGTACCAGTTGGTGGGCTGTAAATGTGAAGCCAGGCATTTTGACTCTAGAACCTACATTTAAAACTACTGTCTGCCTCACTTCACAATCTTTTGTGACGGGGATTCCAATGGCTTGAGAACAGAGGCACAAGCATTAAGTTCTTCCATTGGGCCACAGAGTCTCAGACATTTTGACAGTTGACATTTCCTCTGAGAGAGTCACTTTCATTCAGTGGTAACAACTCAAGCCAGAAATTACGAGAGCCATGAGGTCTAAACTGACCACATTACGACCATAGCCATCTGTGACTCTGGCTACATGTTTGTACAGGTTCCTTTCCCTTAATCTGGACTGAACCCTCCCCCCTTGTGTACCTCACAGCTCTCAACCCTTCAAGACTCAGTTTAAGAGGATCCAATTGCCTATTTTTAAAAGCATGCTCTGATCCTCTTGGGAGATGAAATGTGTCACACCATCCACTTGACTCCATAGAACTCCAGGAACTTCCCTCATCTAGCACTCACTACATGTATTTTAGACGATATATCTACTTGCCTACATATAAGCTCCATGGAGACAATACTGGCATTTTATTTATCTTGTTCTTCCTAGGATTTAGCCAGTTATGAACCTTAAAAGAATGCAGGCTCTATAATAAATGTTGTAGAATCATAAAATCTAGTCCAGTCTTATTCTGTTTGAATCCCTTCTACAGCTCTACAATTCTAGTATATCTCTTGCAAGCTAAGTGTGGGCTTAGGGTTTGGAGATGAGGTATTTAGCTTCGGGTATGAGAAAACTTAGGAACTGAAAAGCAACTAAACTTCAGGTGTAAGATAGTTTTACAAATTTTTATACAAAAAGTATTGTAGTCTAGCTGTAGAAAAATATAAAAATCATAAAGCACAACTTTAATCGCATCACCTTGCTTTAACATCAATATATTCCTCTGATCTTCTTAGCAGCTGTAGTTAAGCCATTAAAAAATAGAAAAGGGGGAGTAATATAGGAAGTATCAATAAAATATTTTAGTTAAAATGATATATTAAAAAGAGAACAGGAAATGTAAAATGTTACGGCACCTGAAACAGGAGTAAGGAATGTTCGATTTAAATCAGCAAAAAAGTATTGAGTGGTAACTAAAGATAAGACAAATACGGTAATAGTGATGCAACCACCTTTGTGACCTCAGAATCCTCATCTCTCAGATGGTGACCAACAGATAATTCTATTCATTCATTTACTCATTCATTTATTCATTCACTCATTCATCAAAGGACTCGGCACAGTAGCACATACTGGTTAGCCCCTAATAGATCAAACAGACCTGCAGAACACATTTTATCCTTTATCCAGTAAGTTCACCCAACAAAAAATTTCCAACTGCCTACTAAGTAAAAACAAATTAAGCGTGATCCTGGCCCTGCATAGTAATATCTTGTCAACCTTGGGGTCTACCTTCCTGAAAAATCTTACTTAATCAAACTGTAGGTTGGCACAAATTAAGGTCTCATGTAAAATAGGGAGTTAAAATGATTTAAATGTCATTAAATATATTTTTAAAAGAATAAATAAATATTCCAAAAGAGATCTTCTTCCAAAACAAATCAGATTCATAGAATTAAAACCCAGTCATATTGGATAAACCTTCCTATTAATTGCCTTCTTCTGTGGTTCAGGATACATTGCTGTGGTATTGTTTTCTTAAGGCAAAATTGATTTCCCCACAGTTTTAATATGGTGCAGGTCTTTCAGGTCTTCATATTTTTGAACTAGTCCTTACTGGCTTGAAATGTAATGCTATTAACACTTGCATTCTTTCTGTTTTGTTTCAACATGCTCCGTAACACCTGCTTTGTCATAAATGATCACAGTGCTTGAGGGCACAGTCTTCCTGATTTTGATTCCATATATAGAAAGGGTGTAGCATCCACACACACGCAAATTCTCTCTCTGTAATATCCTCATAAATACATACCTGTGATCTCTAAGAATGGGGAGCTAAATTTGGGTTCATTAACAAGACTGAACCAAACCACATATTTTTTTTTAATCAGGGTTGTTTATATATACAAGACCCCATTATGTCTGTAAAAAACAAATTGTCCAAAACCCGGTATGGTACAGAACCCTATTCTGTTACATTATTCCAACCCTTCCTCTGGGAAGAAATTAGCCCTCCTGATAAAATGCATAAGCAATTTTAGGGCTTAACGGGTTTAATACTGAGAAACCAGTCATCTACCCTCCCAGCTGACTCTCACTTGGTGGTTGTTATGAAACATTATTTTATATAGTTCAACAAATATTAGACAACCATCCTCTTTTCCTATAAGTGTTCTTGCCGAGAGTGAATCTTTGAACTGGCCTTCTAGAGGCCTTTTTGCTTGCATCATGCTCATAATTAAATCCTCCAAAACCTTTTTTTTTTAATGTCTGAAAACCTCCATTAGCAAGTCAGAGTTTACAGAAGATTCTCCTAGTAAGGAAGAGTGCAAAATAAGTTGATAATTACAATGCAGTGTAATAAATTCCACTTCGTAGGTATACCCAGTATGCCGTGAGGATGGAGCAAAACTGTTGAAAGCAGACCGGGACCAGCTTACCACAAGAGAAATTGAAGGTAGGAGAATTTTTGTGAATATTTTATGAGCAAGTTTTCATTCATTGTGTTTATTTTGTTTAATTATGAGTTTTAAGACAGCTACCATTTTCTATCTGTTTTTGCTACAAGTACATTGTTTTATCCACATTACAGCTCAAACAAGTTTTATTGGAATAGCTGGGAATTTAACCACCATGGTAATATCATTACTAGGGGAAAATAGGTTACAAATTCAAACCAAAAAAATCCCAAATTGACGTATGATACACCACCAATTGGTAAATCAAGATTTCTTGATAATCTATATGGGTGAATACAAAAAGATGAAATAATTCTTAGGTGAGTTCAGCCTGATTTAGCTCTGCAAGATCATTCTCAGAATGAGAATCATTCTGATTATTGAGTTGGAGTCCCAGATATCTTGACAATAGGAAGAATTTCAGCTGGTGGATATGATGATAACATTAGTCACAGCAGTTAAATCTTCCGTTACAAATCAGTCCCTTGGCCTTCTGGGGTATGAGTTAGTCTTTTGTTAGAAAAGTGTACATCAATGCTAAAGTTGAGTCCACGTAAATATACACATGATAACAGAATCAATCCAAGTGCTCTAACTATATATTGACTCTGTCCTTGGTGCTGGCTGGTTAATATTTATATGCTTCATTGTTTATTGTTAATGACTTGGATAAAGTTATACCCCCAAAACTTCCAGATAACACTGTTGACAAAATCAAAACTAAAAAAATATCTCCATGTACTAAGATGAACCAAAAATACACCAATAAGAAATTAACTAAGGATAAACGTAAGAAACAATTGCACAAATATAGGAAGATGTGACTTAGCAGCAGCAGGTATAATAATAAATTTTTTACAATCAGAAGGGCTTTTATTGACAGGAAGCTTAGTGTGGGTTAAAAGTGGTCCAAAAAACTAATATGAACACAACCTACTTTCAAATGCAATTAACATTCAGTCAGTTCTTATTTTTCACTATGTTTGGGTCTTCCGTATCATTATTAAAGATTTATAATGAGAGAGGGGATCAATAAGGCTTTTTCTGTGAAGGTTGGGCCCCATCTGGAGAACAGTGCTATGTTCAGAACAAAAGGGAACAGTTTTGTATGTTGGAGTTGCGTGTTTGGGCTTGCAAGTTTTTAGTGAAATAAATTTTTCACAGAAAATTTTTAACAGAGTATATATTATAGAAAGTTTTTAATAGAGAATTTCACATTTACCATTTGTTTTGAATTCTAAAATGTGAAATTGTAATATAAAGGGAAGAACTCATGTGGAACATTGTTCAATTTTTACCATCTGAAGAGTGCTCTTGAAAAGTATCTCTTAATCTCGGTCACTTCAGCCTGGCAGTCTAATGACTGGATCGACAATCTCTGATATTAGCTAATAACTAATTCTTGTCTGCATCATATCTCTGTTAAAAAACATTCACTTCATCCCATAGAGACATCATCTTAAAGTAAAACAGAATGAGAATCACCTAATTAAATCAATGTGCAAAATGCAATCTTGGGCAAAACCAATCTCAGCACAGCAGTGAAAGTTTTTCCATTAGAGAGAAGGACTTTCATTCTACCGTGAATTTAGGACAAACTCTACAGTGCATGGAATTCCATGAACTATTAATTTAACAGATAAGAACTAACTCTCAGATGTTTCATGCTATTTAAAGTGAAAGATTCATTTGCCTCTGAGCTACACTCAGAAAACTTCAGATAGTAAAAGGCTCCTCAACTGAAATGAGCTAAGAAAATTACGTGAAAGTCAATTTGCTTTCCTACTTGGAAACTTCTGATTTCTGAGATGAAGAAAATGAGTATAATTTTCTATAAATTTATGGATTCAACTCTATGAATGCAAGCACCAATAGTACATCTTAATGGAAACATGGGAAGTTATTGCTGGCATCCTCCACTTCCCCATTAGAAAACAAACGTCTCCTCCTGCTATTCCATATTTCATGAAGCAGACTACTTGGTCTCTGTGGCCTGTATTTAAAATAAGAGTAATAAATGCAATCTGGGATGGGTTGAACAATTTAAAGGAGACATGGGGATTTTGATCCTATCTTTGGACTCAGGCAAAGAGTTGTTTTATTTCCCTTTCGTAGGAAGGACCTGCAGGATGCAGCAGAGACCACTGGCAAAACTAAATTTCCAAAAGTTAAGTAAGTTATTAGCTGACAGTTGAACCCATGGGCTAGGGAGTCAGACCTCTGTTCAAAGAGTGCGTCTGCCACTCACTAGCAGATACTAAACCTCCCTAAGTCTTAGTTTCTCCATCATTGAAATGGGATAAAAAATATTACCTATAGCATAATAAATAATATATATGGAAATATAATATTTATTTCTAGAAACTAAATGGTACCATGTCTAGTTTCACTCACCACCTATCAAAATGCCTTTAATGTAGCAAATGCTTAAGAAATAGCAGTGATTATCCATATCATTATTATAATTATTGGCAAGAATTACCAACATTAGCCCAGCAGTTAAAAGTACAGTCTACATGGGACTTCCCTGGTGCTGCAGTGGTTAAGAATCCGCCTGCCAGTGCAGGGGACACTGGTTCAATCCCTGGTCCAGGAAGATCCCACATGCTGTGGAGCAACTAAACCCATGCGCCACAACCACTGAGCCTGCGCTCTAGAGCCCATGAGCCACAACTACTGAAGCCTGTGTGCCTAGAGCCCGTGCTCCACAACGAGAGAAGCCACCGCAATGAGAAGCCCACGCACTGCAATGAAGAGTAGCTCTGGCTCACCGCAACTAGAGAAAGCCCACCTGCAGCAATGAAGACCCACCACAGCCAAAAAAAAAAAAACTACGGTCTTCAAAGCTAGACTTTCAGTGTTTAAATATAACTTCTGGAACTTCCCTGACGGTCCAGCAGTTAAGACTCCACACTCCCAATGCAGGGGACCCAGGTTCGATCCCTGGTCAGGGAACTAGATACCCTATGCCACAACTAAGAGCCCACATGCCGCAACGAAGATCCTGCATGTGTTAACGAAGATCCCACGTGCTGCAACTAAGACCTGGCGCAGCCAAGTGAATAAACAAATTAAAATTTTTAAATAAATAAGTATATATATAAATAAATAAATATAAATTCTACCCTTTCCTAGTGATCTTGGATATTACTAAGCCTCTCTGCTGTCAATTTTCACCATTCAACAAATGGTGCTGGAACAACTGGATACTGTATCCACATGCCAAAAAAAAAAAAAAAAAAAGTTTGACCTCACACTCTGCACAGAAATTAACTCAAAATGGATCACAGACTTAAATGCAAAACACGAAACTCCTGGAAGATAACATAGAAGAAAATTAAATGACCTTAGTTTTGGTGATGACTTTTTAAAGATTTATTTATTATTTTATTTATTTAGTTAGTTTTAAAATTTTTGGCTGCGTCGGGTCGTAGTTGTGGCACACCAGATCTTCATTGAGGCATGTAGGATCTTTCTTTGCAGTGCGCGGGCTTCTCTCTAGTTGTGGCATGTGGGTTTTCTCTTCTCTGTCTGTGGCGCGCAGATGCCAGAGCACATGGGCTCTGTAGTTGTGGCGCTCGGGTTCCAGAGCACGTGGGCTCTGTAGTTTGTGGCACGTGGGTTCTAGTTGAGGTGCACGAGCTCAATAGTTGTGGCGTGCGGGCTTAGTTGCCCCGTGGCATGTGGGATCTTAGTTCCCCGACCAGGGATCGAACCCGTGTCCCCTGCATTCTAAGGCAGATTCTTCACCACTGGACCACCAGGGAAGTCCTGGTGATGACTTTTTAGATAAAGCAACAAGCACAATCCATGAAAGAAATAATCGATAAGCTGGACTTCATTAAAATTAAAAATTTCTGCTCTGCAAAAGATATTATTAAGAAAATAAAAAAGACTAGGAGAAAATGCGTGCTAAATACATATCTGATAAAGGGCTTTTATCCAAAATATACAAAGAACTTTAAACTCAACAATAAGAAAACTACTCAATTAGAAAATGAGCCAAAGACCTTAACAGATACCTCACCAAAGGAGATATAGAGATGGCAAATAAGCATATGAAAAAATGGTCCACATCATATGTCATCAGGAAGATGCAAATTAAAACACCAGTGAGACACCACTACACGCCTATTAGAATGGCCAAAATCTACAACATTGACCTCACCAAATGCTGGTTAAGATGTGGAGCAACAGGAACTTTCATTGCTGATAGGAATGAAAATGGTACACCCACTTTGGAAGACAGTTTGGCAACTTCTTACAAAACTAAACACATTCTACCATATGATCCAGAAATCCTACTCCCCTGGTATTTACTCAAAAGAGTTAAAAACATGTCTACACAAAAACTTGTACACATGTTAAACTAATGATTATTACCAATAATTATTTAACTGGAGTTGCAAATCATACTAAAATTTCCTCTAAGATTTAATTTTAAATTCTTTGTGTCTCCGTTCAGTAAGTCCTTTTTTTTTTTTTTTTTTTTTTTTGCGGTACGCGGGCCTCTCACTGCCGTGGCTTCTCCCGTTGT
Source organism: Aethalodelphis obliquidens (assembly GCF_003676395.1). Classification (NCBI taxonomy): domain Eukaryota; kingdom Metazoa; phylum Chordata; class Mammalia; order Artiodactyla; family Delphinidae; genus Aethalodelphis; species Aethalodelphis obliquidens. The sequence continues at coordinate 4,709,491 of NW_020838023.1, read as the reverse complement.
GGAGCACAGGCTCCGGATGCGCAGGCTCAGCGGCCATGACTCACGGGCCCAGCCGCTCCGCGGCATGTGGGATCCTCCTGGACCGGGGCACGAACCCGCGTCCCCTTTATCGGCAGGAGGACTCTCAACCACTGCGCCACCAGGGAAGCCCCAGTGAGTCCTTTTGTTCCCAGATCCGTAGGTGGAGCTGTCTCTTCCAGATTTCAAGCTCAGATCAGTTTTTTAAGTTGTTTCACTCTTCTGATTCTAAGTCAGTGGTCCTCAATCTGGAGACTTTTTGGGTTGTCACATAAGGAGGAGGAGGGAGATGTTACTAGTAGACAGAGGCCAGAGATGCTGCTAAATATCCTGGATACCAGACAGCTGCCACAAATGGCACAATGATAATTATGCCAAGTTTGAGAAACCGTGCTCTAGCACCTTCTGTCTCTTAGACGTCTTCTGTGTAGTTTTCTCCTCAGCCCACCTTCCATGTGTTCCTCTAAATCCCTAGGGTAACACCTGATTATAATGGCAGTGCAATGGTTTTTACAATAAGATCAGTTGTGTCTCAGACAAAAACCAGTATTCTTAGAATATGCAAATTATTTGTGAGGGTGAAGTATTTTGTCAAAGGAAGGTAAATGTAAGTTGCTATCTCCCACAGAAATGAGTTTATTTTGTTCACTTTTAGCCTTCCTTTGAAAAGAAGTATTTGTCAAGGCCAGCCTACTCATTATTCTCCATCCTTATGATGTGTTTCAGTGATGCATCTGACAACTTATACTCTTTTGGATGTAATAGTTGTACTATAATAAAGATGAAACCTATTGTAAGAATCTTCCAAAATGTAGAATTCAATCATGTAACTCATTAACGCTTCACACAAACATGTTGCATCAAAGACAGATACGTGTTTTTAAATTTTTTATGATGATAAAAATCTAAAAAATACAAAGAAACAATGCCAAACTAGATATGACATCTTTAATAGCACAGAATATTATTTGAAAGCAGTAGCTTCAAATATATTAGTATTAATAGATCTGTTCTTTCATTTCAAGAAGCATGTATTAGTTTAAATTCTATTCAAGTCTTTGAATATCCTAGTTCAAAATATATACATGGTCTATATAGCAAACCAAGGAATAAATTACTTAAGAAACCTCTTAAGAAATTTGTACTTTGAAATAAGTGTAATCTCTGAAAGAGGGCTCATCCCCTAACTGACTCCACTGCAGCCAAGCGGATCTCCTTTCTGTTCCTTGAAACTTCCAGGGAACCTCTTGTCTCAGAGCCTTTGTACTTTCTGTTCCCTCTCCCAGACACTTCTTCCCTAGGGACTCACAGGGCTCATCCTCTGGTTTCCTTCAGATCTTCACATAAATAGCATTTTCTCAGGGAGACTTCCTTCACCCCCTCAATACTCTCTACTCCCATCCTGTACACTATTTTTCTCCATGGCAGTTGTCACCTTCTAATGTACTATATATTTTACTCATTTGTTGTAATAAGACTCAGCAAATATGTGTTGTGTTCATTTAGTAAATAAAAGGAAGGAAAGGTGGGGATGCCAATAACATGGTTTTGCTGGAGTGGATTTAGTAGGCATGGTCTGTCTCTGGAGCTCTAATGCTGGTGAACACTTCTAACACGGGTCCATAGCTAAGGTAGTGTGATTCTGGAACAAAGTGTACCAACAGTGCCTTCCTGATTCCCCAGCTTCCTGACAGTTGCAGAGGTAGCCCTTTCTTTAGAAGGTAGCTCTCAGTTATTCTGGGAGTCTCTCCTGGAGACCCAGAGAGAGTCAGCTCTTCTTCACAATCTATCTTATTCATCTTAGTTTACCCAAATGTTTCCTATTATCTACAACTGAGCCCTGAATATACCCCCATTTTACATCAAGAAAACTGATCACCAGGAACACTAAATGACAGCAGTAAGTCAAGCCTGAGTTTATATGATCCCACAAACTAAATGAACAATTCTAGATTCCTCTTCCAATGACTCAGAAACACCTACACAGTTCTAGAAATTTCTCCTCCTAATCCCTCAGAAAGATAGATTTCTGGAACTGATGAAAAAATATATTCTTTCCAGCCCAACCCTCTGCCTGGAATAGTTTGCACCTGGTACGGATGACTGTTAAGACTGCTCCCAAGAGGCAAGAAAATCTTGCATCTCAGTATTTGAGCATTTTGCATAATATATTCTGTATGATATTTTTGTGCAATTTTCAAGATATGTTGTACCGGGAAACTCAAATTAAGTCACAAAAAATCGGCTGTTTGGTTATAAACCATCCATTGTGGGCTTACAGTGCATATTATGGATTCAAATCTTCTTTCAACTAAAAATGGCTTGTTTTCCTTTTCTGATTACTCAGTTGATGACTTGTGTGATTTGGGACAATCAGAGCCTGAGAATCTGGCTGCTGCTTCCTGTCTTTTGCACATTCTGTTGAAGCAGCTAAACTCTGTGTCTAGTTGGTTTTTGGGGGGTTTTTTTGTCCATCTGTGGAGTTTGTTTTTGAAACTGAAAACATTTTTCAAAGAGAAAACCATCTCAGAAAAACATCATAGAGGGAAAATCCTCTCCATTATTTGTATAATATTATATAGGCAAGCCAAGGACAGGCTGCTCCTCTGAAAAGACAAACCTGGTAAGAGGAGATTCCATAATATAGAAAGCAAATGAAGCTGAAGGGATCAGAGGATGAAAAGGACCAACATATTTTCAGGGGTATGAAAGTTAGTAATACAAAGCTATTAAATAACCTGTGAGTTAATTAATATATTATATATATATATATATATATATACTTTTTTTCTTTATATATTGCAGTTTTAACACACTGTGTTTTTTTTCCCATTTATTTAAAGAGTTATTCCATGAGTTTTTAAGAATTGGTTCCCAGGGAATTCCTGGGTGGTCCAGTGGTTAGGACTTGGCGCTTTCACTGCCAAGGGCCCAGGTTCAATCCCTGGTTGGGGAATTAAGAACCCACAAGCCACATGGTGTGGCCAAAAAAAAAAAAAAGAATGGGTCCCAAAACGTACAGAAGGAACGGTCCCTTCCAAAGTTGTAAGTTAGATCATGAGAAATTGTCAGTATTATTGAAAGTTATTTTTAAAAATAGAGTTTCTCTCTTGGTTGTCAAAGTCAATACATTTCCCACTACTCAGACGGAAATCAGACCTTTACCACAAAGAGAATGCTCTTTAAAAATGGCAGTCTCTTGGGCTTCCTTGGTGGCGCGGTGGTTGAGAGTCCGCCTGCCGATGCAGGGAACACGGGTTCGTGCCCCAGTCCGGGAAGATCCCACATGCCGCGGAGCAGCTGGGCCCGTGAGCCGTGGCCGCTGAGCCTGAGCGTCTAGAGCCTGTGCTCCTCAACGGGAGAGGCCACAACAGTGAGAGGCCCGCGTAACCGCAGAAACAAAAACAAAAAAAAAATGGCGGTCTCATAGCGTCTAACATAATAGCTTATTAGGTTTAAAAGAGAGAAGAAGAGAGAAAGAGGGAAAGAGAGAGAATAAATACCTTGGCTACCATCAATAAAAATTATATCTTTAAAAAAGGTTTTATATTAGAGAATTCTGTCGCAAAACACCGTTAGATAAAATATTATCCTAAACATATAATATTGTAAGTATAAATAAATAGGGTAACTCCCAGAATGTATCAGGTGGACTCAGGGCAGAGGAACTACAGCGAGTGTGCAGGAGTTGGAGAAAGATTCTCCTTTGTGAAGAGTCAGGCATGAGCATTATGGAAAAGGAAACCCTAGGAAGGAGAAATCTCATATTTGAGTCTGTAGGATTTGCTAAAGGGCCCGGAATATACATTTTTTTAATTAATCATTAAATTCCACAGCCTGACACATTGCCACACACGATGGTTCAATAAATATTTGTCAAGCAGTTTGATACCAATGATGTCTGTTGAGCACGTACGTAGATGTCAACTCCTTTCTTGCTTCTTCTTGTCTTAAATGGTGAAATGATACCTAGAGCAACAGGCATCATGTTCCAACCATAAAGCCAGTATTCCAAGGATGATAGGGCAGGAAGATGTAAAAAATGTTGGTCTTTGAGGTTATCAAGGAGCTGTTTCCTCCAGATGTTTTGTTATGTGAGTACTTAAATGTTTTATTCCCCCTTTTTTTTTTTTCCTTTTGAGTGCAAATTTATATTTGGGTTTTTTTTCCTCTTTTTTATTGAAGTATAGTTGCTGTACAATATTACATGTTACAGGTGTACAATATAGTGATTCACAAATTTTAAGGGTTATACTTCCTTTATAGTTATTATAGTTTTATATTATAAAACTATAGTTTTATAGTTTATAGTTTATATATTATAAAATATTGACTCTATTCCCTATGTTGTACAATATATCCTTGTAGCTTATTTTATACCTAACAGTTTGTGCCCCTTAATTCCCTACCCTATATTGCCCCTCCCCTCTTCCCTCTCCCCATTGGTAAGCACTAGTTTGTTCTCTATATTTGTGAATCTGCTTCTTTTTTATTATATTCACTATTTTGTTGTATTTTTTAGATTCCACATATAAGTGATATCACACAGTATTTATCTTTCTCTGAGTTATTTCACTTAGCATAAAGTCCATCCATGTTGCTGCGAATGGCAAAATTACATTCTTTTTTATGGCTGAGTAGTGTTCCATTGTGTGTGTGTGTGTGTGTGTGTGTGTGTGTGTGTATGACATCTTTTTATCCATTCATCTGTTGATGGACACTTAGGTTGCTTCCATATCTTGGCAATTATAAATAGTGCTGCTATGAACATTGGGGTGCATATATCTTTTTGAAATACTGTTTTTGTTTTTTTTGGATGTATACCCAGGAGTGGAATTGCTGAGTCATATGGTAGTTCTATTTTTAGTCTTTTAAGAAACCTCCATACTGTTTTTCACAGTGGCTGCACCAATTTACATTCCTACCAACATCATACAAGTGTTCCTTCTCCACATTCTCACCAACATTTGTTATTTGTAGACTTTTTTATGATAGCCATTCTGACAGGGATGATTTGATATCTCATTGTGATTTTGATTTGTATTTCCCTGCTAATTAGCAATGTTGAGCACCTTTTCATGTGCCTGTTAGCCATCTGCATTTCTTCTTTGGAAAAATATCTATTCAGTCCTTCTGCCCAATTTTTAATTGGGTTGTTTGTTTTTTTGTTGTTGAGCTGTATGAGCTGTGGAGGTAAAAGACCTGTACTCAGAAAACTGTAAGACACTGATGAAAGAAATTGAAGACGATACAAATAGATGGAAAGATATACCATGCTCTTGCACTGGAAGAATCAGTATTATTCAAATGACCATACTACCCAAGGCAATCTACAGATTCAGTGCAATCCCTATCAAAATACTAATGGCATTTTTCATAGAACTAGAACAAATAATTTTAAAATTTGTATGGAAACACAGAAGACCCCTAATAGCCAAAACAATCTTGAGAAAGCAGAACAGATCTGAAGAAATCACACTTCCTGGCTTCAGACTATACTACAAAACTACAGCAATCAAAACAGTATGGTACTAGAACAAAAACAAACACATAGATCAATGAAACAGGATAGAGAGCCCCCCAAAATAAACCCACACACTTATGGTCAATTAATCTATGACGAAGGAGGCAAGAATACACAATGGAGAAAAGACAGTCTCTTCAACAAGTGATGCTGGGAAAATGGGACAGCTACATGTAAAAGAATGAAATTAGAACATTCTATACCACCATATACAAAAATAAATTCAAAATGGATTAAAGACCTAAGTGTAAGACCAGATACTATAAAACTCCTAGAGGAAAACATAGGCAGAACACTCTTTGACATAAATTGTAGCAATATTTTTTTGGATCCATCTCTTAAAGCAAAGGAAATAAAAACAAAAATAAACAAATTGGACCTAATTAAACTTAAAAGCTTTTATGCAACAAAGGAAACCATCAGCAAAATGAAAAGACAAACTACTGAATGGGAGAAAATATTTGCAAATGATATGACCCATAAGGGATTAATATCCAACATAAATGTTGGATATTCTTTTTCCCTGAAACCACTGTTATTTATTACTTGTAGGAAAAAAAAAAAGGTTATTTATTACTTGCAGAAAAAAGCATTCTTCATTGATACACCCCTAAAAGGAAAACTGTATCTTTTTTCCAGGTCCTGAAAAATAGGCCTGGTCTGATTTCACAGCAGCACCCCCAGATAAACAAACAAACAAACAAAATCACCTGTTTGCTGATGACTGCAATTCTTCATGCAACAGAACACTTTATCTAGAACATGTGATATTGACTCATACTTAATTGTATAGCACCTGCTTTTGGCATTATCTTTGGGTCTGCTCCAAGAGAGAATTTCCTGTTTTAGGAACTTCTGGGCTTGCAAATTCAGATAACCCTCAACATATCTATTTTTCGGTTATTACAGGTTTCCTGGTTCAGCCATTGCTAAGCTTTTGTTCTCAAACTAATCACTCTGCTTCTTTGTATTACATAAATAACCACCTCTAAAACTTCCCCTCATAAACCATAAACCTGGGTTCTTCCCTCAAATAGTCATAGATCACCATCTGTGCCAGTTATCAATTTATTGTCTCTGAGCTCCAAGTTCACCTTTGTTTTGCTTTGTGATACAGGAGCTGGACCATGCAAATATTTTCTCTTGTCAGCTAGTGCAATGTTAGGCTTTGTCAGCAGGGGGCGTGGAACAGAAAGCAGCATATGGGACACCCAGTGGCACTCATGCACCAACAAGTTTAGCCAGCACCATGCAGAATCTCACTAGCAGCTCAGAAAGTGACTTACCAGTGAGCCTCACCAGCATCCCAGAGGGCTGATTCCCAACTAGTTTTACTAGGGCCCCAACAGGTGGTTTCCAGCCAGACCTGGCTGGTGGCACTTCAGCAAATTCTCTGTTACTAAGTAGGCCACAGCCACACCCTCTCCAACAGGGTCTGGATAGCAGTGTTGGCCTCCTTCCAAGTCTTTTCCTTCCATGGGTATGAGACTCAGCTGTAGAAGTAGTAGCTCCTCCCTACCTCTGCTATTCTTGTGTTCTGCTGAGTTCACTTTATTGCTAAGCTGTAATCTCCTGTTACTTAGTTAACTATTAATTATTTATCCCTTAATAGTTACTCCCTGCTATTAGTTCATTATTAGATAATAATTCTTTATATTGAAATGTTCCACTCAATTTATTGAGCTATTTATGTCTCCTGGCTAGACCCTGACTGACACATGTTCTTTAGGTCATTCATAGGAATTCTGTATGGGCTATCTTTATTTTACAAAAATGTCAGGAGTCTACTGACTTCCAAAATAAATCAGCCTATCAGTTGTAATGTTAAACATGTAAGGCCAAATTTCCGAGCCTGGTAATCCAGTACATTAAAATTAAATAGTATATATTATTTTGCAAAGGTCCAGGAATCAGGAAAGATTCAAAGACATTGAATTTCTGTTGTGGTAGCCTTCCTTAAACCCACTAACATTTATTTTAATTGTAGTTCCAAGGTAATATTTCAAATAGTCTGAGAACGAAATTGCACATGTAAATACTTCAATGTTTAGGGAAGTATTTGGGTATTAGAAATGGACTCTGGTATTGCCTACAATTCAAGGATTTGAAATTTTTTTATCTCTACTAATAATGAGCCTATAGGCAAACTAAATTTTTAAAAAGCTATACTTTCAACCCACACAATTGAATATCAGAACATTTGAGATTTTTAGGTTCTGTGCTATCCTTTGTCAAGAATGACCCAAGTAGAGAAAATATTTACAAATAATATACCTGATAAGAGTCGTGTCCATAATATATTAAGAATTCATACAAGTCAACAACATAAGGTAAACAACCCAATTAAAAGTGGACAAAGTATTTGAATACACATTCTCCAAAGAGGAGACATAAATGGCCAACAAGCGTATGAAAAAATGCTCAATGCCATTAAAGAAATACAAATCAAAACCACTATGAGATACCATTTCACACCCACTTGGATGGATAGAATTAAGAAATAATAATAACAGAAAATAACTAGTCGTGGTGAGGATCTAGAGAACTTGGAACCCTCATACATTGCTGGTAGGAATACAAAATAGCACAGACACTGGATAAAGAGTTTGGCTATTACTCAGTAATTACCAAATGACTCAGTAATTACCAAATGACTCAGTAATTCCACTCCTAGGTAAAAACCCCAAAGAATTGAAAACAGGTGTTCAAACAAATATCAGTATGCATATGTTCATAGCAACACTATTCACAATAGCCAAAAGGTTGAAACAACCCAAATGTCCATCAACTGATGAATGGTTAAACAAAATGTGGTATATCCATACAATGGAATATTATATATCCAGAAAAAAGGAATGAAGTACAGCTATATACTACATTGTGGATGAACCTAGAAAACATTATGCTAAGTTAAAGAATTAGGCACAAAAGGTCACATATTGCATAATTCCATTTATATAAAATATCCAGGGCTTCCCTGGTGGCTCAGTGGTTGAGAGTCTGCCTGCCGATGCAGGGATCACGGGTTCGTGCCCCGTTCTGGGAAGATCCCACATGCTGCAGAGTGGCTGGGCCCATGAGCCATGGCCACTGAGCCTGTGCATCCGGAGCCTGTGCTCCGCAACGGGAGAGGCCACAACAGTGAGAGGCCCGCGTACCGCAAAAAAAAAAATCCAGAACAGGAAAATCCAGAGATTAGTGATGTCCAGGGGCTGCAGGGAGGATGGAATAGGGAGAGATAGCTGAATGGGTATAAGTTTTCCTTTTTGGGTGATAAGAATGTTCTAGAATTAGATAATAGTGATAGTTGCACAACACTGTAAATATACTAAATGCCCCTGAACTGTATACTTTAAAGTGGTTAAAATGGTGAATTCTGTATTATATATATTTTACTGCAATGAAAAGATTATGGAAGGGAAGGAACTGGAGGTAGAAAACATGAACAATTCTTTAAAGAAATTTTGCTGTAAAGGGTAGTTGAGAAGTGGTGCCGTAGCTGGAAGGGGATGTAGAGAGAAAGGAAAGTTTTTAAAATATTGAAAATAGTGTTATGTAATAATTATCAAATAGGTCCTTGGTGAATGGTAATGTGGTGTATGGTTACCAGACAGACATAGAGGGTGGCAGCATTGGATTAATAGCCATTGATCTGTTAGAACCTAAACAGAAGATACCATGACCCACCTTCGCCTCTGATACTCATGGTCTCACTGTGCGAAAGAAATGAGTGATGACAGTCGGGAAGCAAGATAAAATATGGAAGACCATAGAGACTAACTGATGTGTTGCTTAAAATATTAGATTTCACCTCAGTTTGTCTTTCCAAGTGTGGATAAAGGTCACTGATTTTGTGCTACCAGTAAGATGTATGAATGAGAAATCCCATTTCCAATTGATTAATCATTGCCAAATAGAACAGATTGCCAAATAGAACAGATAGAACTTGGAGAATTGGATGGTTACATATAAATATACTTTATAAATTCCAAATGTTCTAGAATAAATGCTGGTTAAAAAAACGTTCTGTGAATCTTTGGAAATTTGCTTATTTAAGATTAAAATTAGGGCTTCCCTGGTGGCGCAGTGGTTGAGAGTCTGCCTGCCGATGCAGGGGACACGGGTTCGTGCCCCGGTCTGGGAAGATCCCACGTGCCGCGGAGCGGCTGGGCCCGTGAGCCATGGCCGCTGAGCCTGCGCGTCCACAGCCTGTGCTCCGCAATGGGAGAGGCCACAACGGTGAGAGGCCCGCGTACCGCAAAAAAAAAAAAAAGATTAAAATTATTCTTCATGTCTTGATTTCATTAAAAAAATTTTTTTTATGTTTTGTTTTGGAAAATTTCAAACATATGCAGAGGTAGAGAGAGTGATTTCCTCATGTACACTTCACCCACCTTCAACAATTGTCAACTCACTGCTAATCCTGTTTCTATCCCCTCACCCACTCCTCTTTCCACTTCTTGAGGATTATTTTATAATACATCCCAAACATCTTATGTTTTAACCTGTGAATATTTTAGTATGAATCTCTAAAGGATAGTGGCACTCTTTTAAAATATAACCACAGTACCATTTCACACCTAAAATAAACAATTCCTTGGTATCATCTTTTTGAACCCTACCTTCCATTAGCTAGTGGATAAAGAGTTTGTCCAGTTGGAAAATGCTGCTCTTTTTAAGAAATCTAGGAATGCCCACATAACACTGAGCAAGACATATTAACCTGGCCACACCTAGATGCATAGGAGGTTGGTAAATGTCATCTTTTAGCTGGGTGCCATATGCCAATCTAAAGAATAAGGGAAAGATATTGGGAAGTAATACGCAGTTTTTGTCATGGAACTCAATATAGAATAAAGATCAACAGTAAAGGAGAAAATCAGCAGATCTCAGGAGAAATGAATGGGGAATGTGTTGAGGAAAATAAGTATGTCATTAGATATCCAAATATCACTAATAGTAACTACAATAATATTAAAAGAATAACTACTATTTACTGAGCTCAAACAATGTGCCAAGCACCATTCTAGGTGGTCTAGATATGTCATCTCATGTAATGAGCACCACAGCCGCGAAGGTGTAGATATAAGTAGCCTGATTTTACAGATGAAAAACCTGAGCCTCATGAAGTTAAGCAACTTACTCAAGGTCACACAGCTACTAAATGGGAAGAGCCATGATGCAAACCCAGGTCTACCTGGTTCCAAAGTCTGTTCTCTAAAAATCCTTTCCGCTTGCTGTGGTCCACGTACCAACAGCTTCTGAATTACCTGGAAGCTTGCTAAAGGAAGGAAAAAAAAAAAAAAGCAAATTCTTGGGCCCCATCCCAAGCAGCTGAATGCAAATCTGCAATTTAACAGAATACCGGGATGAGTTTTAAACCCATTAAAAGTGGAAAATCACTCTCTTCCACCCTACTATGAATATATCAGGCCTCACTGATAATAAAACATCAACTCTAGTCTTAGGGAAAGAATTTTGATCTATTTTGTTACAGTGTGAGTTTCTATAATAATATTAATTCCTCACTTACAGTTAGCAGATAGGGGAATGATTTCCAAATGACACAGAAGTTACATTAGTTCAGATGTGATTTCTTTTTTCCCTAACACATTAATTTTTTGCCCCCATCAAGTTAATGCAAAGCCCATTAACACAGGACTGTACATGATGCCCATTTCCTTCCACTCAGCTCTTGGCTCCATTGAGCCCCGCACTGTGTCTTTCAAGTGCTTACTGCAGGAGTTTCCCTTATCTCATAACCTAGCAGCTTCTACCTTTCTTTACACCTTTTCCATCAAGCTACTTCCACCTACATTTTTTCGTGGGCCTCACTGTTGTGGCCTCTCCAGTTGCGGAGCACAGGCTCCGGACGCGCAGGCTCAGCAGCCATGGCTCACGGGCCTAGCCGCTCCACGGCATGTGGGATCTTCCCGGACCGGGGCACGAACCCGTGTCCCCTGCATCGGCAGGCGGACTCTCAACCACTGCGCCACCAGGGAAGCCCTCACCTAATTTTTATACTGTATCTACTATATTACTTCCTTGATTAGTGGTAATTTAACATCTTTGAAGTTTGCAAGGATTTTTTAATTAAGATGTTACCATTTTTGTTCTCTGCATTGGTTTTAAGAGCTCTACCCCAGCCCTATTTTCCTGCAGTTTGCCCTACTATTTTTAGTAAGCAATTTGCAGGATGAAAAGAACAATGTATATTACGTTATAACAAAAACACCTGCATTCTGGAATGACTGGAGGGGTTCAGAGGAAACACTATCCATCTGCTTTTGGGTAAGCACCCATTATTGTCAAAGATGTCTCTTTTTTTTTTTTTTTTTTTTTTTTGCGGTACGTGGGCCTCTCACTGCTGTGGCCTCTCCCGTTGCGGAGCACAGGCTCCGGACGCGCAGGCTCAGCGGCCGTGGCACACGGACTCAGCCGCTCCGTGGCATGTGGGATCTTCCCGGACAGGGGCACAAACCCATGTCCCCTGCATCGGCAGGCGGACTCTCAACCACCGCGCCACCAGGGAAGCCCAAAGATGCCTCATTATTACAGAAGAGATCATGGGCTTAAAAGTAGAGGAAATGCATCAAAACAGTCAAGGACAAAAACGTCCAGCTAAGGAGTTAAAAGTGCTCCCAGCATGGAAATGTTGTTAGCATAATGAAATTTTCTAAGAAAAGTCAAAGTGATTATCATAGACCCTGACCCAGCTTCTGCCTCTGCAGCTTCCACTGGCCTCAACCTCAGTCATTGACAAATTCACATTCCCATGAGGCCCAGAGAACTGCACATCCCTGAGGCCACTCCTGGCCCCTAGTAATTTTTCTTTGCTGACACCTACCTGTCTGAACAGACCGTGCAGCCTTGACAGGGATGTTTGCAGCCCCTCTCCAGAGCAGAATCCTGATTCAAAATGACATGCCTCAAGCTGAGCATGTGACTATGAATGAAATCTACCATTTCTATGATTTATAAAACCCTCTCTCACACATGCCATTATCACTAACTTATTTAATATCTAGAATATTAAGAATTGAATACCAATGTTTTGTCATTAATCCCGCCGCTTCTTAAATATAATGCATCTGATTATAACATTTTTGACTATGACTGTTGTCCTTAAAATGTGTTCCCTTTTTGATCAAAATATTACCATCCTTTTTAGGGATAAAAAAAATATTGTTGACAGTAGAAGAAAAGCAAGAATCTACAATTTTTTTCAGTCATTTTCTGTCCATTTTTCTCTATTTAGCCCACAATCTGAAAGGGGCTAGTCACTCTTTCTGGACTTTAATGAACTTTAGAAACCACAGGCAACAAATATTTTATACTTTGATTTTTCTTTATTTAAATAATTTTTAAATTCTGGTGCAACATACTTAATACTCATCCATTATTAATATTGAAATACTCCTGAAAATCTATCCATTTGCCTTATTCCTCTCTTAATCTAACCCCTCCTACTTACGATATATTTTTTATGTCATAGAGCATTATGTTTTGAAAGTTTAGCAATTCAGAGAAACAAATCTATGAAATTGTGTTTAAACCTTAAACAACTCTGTTACTATGTGTTGATCATCTATTTCTGTAACAGTTTTTATCTCATGAAAAGTCTCAGTTGTGTGAATGTGTGTGTGTGTGTTCCTGAAATAATAAGACATAGAACACAGCTGCTTTATAAACATGCAGCATCCAGTTCTTCAGACAGTGATTATCCCAAATCATACAAGTCATTAACTGAGGAAGGAGGAAAGGAAAGCAGAGTATTCCAACTGGAGGAAGATTAGATCTGCAATTTAAATCTGTCATGCCATGGTTTTAGTCAAACAAATTCACAATTATTAAAATTGCAAATTTTACATTGCAAAATTGCACACTCACCAAATAAGTATTTCCAGGTAAAGGAGATATTAACTGCAGCTAAGTTCTGTAGCAAGAAAAATTAACTAGCTCAACGTTGTGTGTAAGGAAATGAATGAATATGTTGATAGGATGGGACTTCAAGCCAGAACAGAATATATACCTTGTTCAAAAGAATCAAATCCACAGATTTAGGGAATTAGGGTTATATGTGAAGAAAATATTAAAGAAATCCATGAAAGGGAAAGTGGGCTCCAGTGGAGAGCTACTGGGTAAGAATAAATGGTTCAAGAGAAAAGAAGTGATAGTACCTTGGGAGTTCAGTACTGGAGAGAAAGAGACATTACAATTGTAATCAAATAAGGATTACAAAATGGGCATAGAGCAAAGTATAGTTAAGAGGGGCATTTAGAGTATTAGGTATTTGCTGATGTTCTTAAAAGCTGAATATTTGATAAATATTTGCCATACCTTGCCAGCTATTTCATTACTCAGAAGCTAGAAGGTTCAAGAGTAATAGTCACAATTTATTGAGTAATTACTCAGTTTCAGCCACTATGCTAAGTATTTCATATATATGATCTTATTTAATTCTTTCATCAGTCATAAAGAGTATGGCCTCCATTTTTGTAGATAAAGAAATCAAAACCCAGAGAAGTATAATAAATTGCATATGGTAAAACAGCTGGGAAGTAGAAGAGATGGATTTGAACCCAAAGCCCATATTCATAACCATCCTTCAAAGATAGAGGGAAAAAAGTCTTAGATAAAAAAATAAGCTGTTGATTTAAACGTTAGATTTGTTATTAGAAATTAGTAAAACAGAATTGTTTTTATTCAAATTAAGAGGAAATGTATGTGGTCCCACTGCCAAAAACTCTAAAAACTAATGTAATATAAGAAAGACAGGAAGTGGCAATGCATATTCATCTGAACATATTTTGAAATGGAGACAGATTTAAACTGAAATTTAATATTAACAATGAAGAAGGATTCACCATGCAATGTAGTCTTATCCATGTAATCCTTAACCTGACTCAAGACTCTTCCCAGGCGATTAGTTTTAGATCACTTTGTAGCTGATACGCTTAAGTTATTTCGAAGTGTTGAAGTAAATCGTTCACTGGCAGAAATTGAATTTTTCTGTTGTAAAGAGTTAGTTAATGAGTGAGTCTGTGTTTTTGTTTGGTTGGTTGGTTGGGTTTTTGTTTGTTTGTTTTTTGGGGGGGTGGGTTTTTGGTTTTGTTTTTGTTTTTTGGAGATGATGACACAATTGCCAGAGTTGAGTTTATGAAAAGCCACACCAGCAGGAAGGATTTAAATGTTTTAAACATTTAATCTGTATTGGTTGAGGGAAGTCACAATGAAAATAATAAAAGTGCTTGCACCCCTTCCCTACTTAGCTTGGGATTTCAACAACTATCCTTAATGGCAGCCTCTTAAAGTCCCCATTAAAAAAAGAAAGGGGGCTTCCCTGGTGGCGCAGTGGTTGAGAGTCCGCCTGCCGAGGCAGGGGACACGGGTTGGTGCCCCGGTCCGGGAAGATCCCACGTGCCGCGGAGCGGCTAGGCCCGTGAGCCATGGCTGCTGAGCCTGCGCGTCCGGAGCCTGTGCTCCGCAACTGGAGAGGCCACAACAGTGACAGGCCCGCGTACCGCAAAAAAAAAAAAAAAAAAACACAAAGAAAAGAACAAATAAACAAACAAAAAATTGCCCAATTAAAATAGGATAGTCACTTGATGAAGCTTTGAGTTCCAGCTGCCATGACCACTTGGCTAACGGACTCCAGCCTGTGAGTTAAACCCTGCCCCAAGCAAAAATCAGGTGACACAGAATAAGTGGAGCACAAGGCTGCCCACTTTCTTATCCACCTGTTGCTACAACATAGGAAGGTTAAAAGTGAGTTGTGTTGTATAGTGTTAAAACCCTCGAAGGGTCCAGGGCAGTTGAAAAACGAGCATACACCTGGGCTGGATTAAAACTGCTAGGTGTCCACATCAAACGATGGTAATCTTATCCTCTACTCTGGCTAGGAGCATTTTGTCTAGCTCAGGGTGCCATTCTTTAGGGAAAAAAAAAAATTTATAGGGGAGAATAATTGTGATAATGACAATGAAGATAGTAATAAAAATAACTTAGATTACTTGTAACATGCCATGCACCATTCCAAATGCTTCTACACGTATTCATGAATCCTCACAACAATCCTGGCTGTTACTCATGGTCATAAAGGCAGAAATTGGCAGGGCCGTTTTGTAAAGCCCTTAAGTTTGGGGCGGGATGGGGACCTTTTTTTTTTTTACATTAGTAGTGTTATCCTAAATATCAATAATACAGAGGATCAGGGAAGACTCTCTTGTGGAAGTGACTTTTGAGCTAAGAGTGTAAGATTAAGAATTAGACAAAAGGAGACGGGATGGAAATGCAAGACTATTCTAAGCACAGAGAACAGTGAGTGCAAAACTCTTGAGCTCTCTTGGTTTGATGACTGGAGCACAGTGAGGAAGAGAGAGGCAAGAGGGTCAGGAGACAGGGGCTGGATCATTGTATCATCTTAAGTACTTTAGGTAATAGCACATAGGCAGATACTATCTCACTATATCGTCATTATATCCCAGACCCTAGCTATCTTAGTATGTGGTTCAGAGAAGACCGTCTATAAATATAGGTTGACTGAATGAATGAACCCCTACATTTTAGAAAACTTATTTAAGGGATTTATGTTACATTCGTTGCTACAGAAACATTTAAATGAATTTTTATGTAAGGGGCACACAAAACTACACAAAGGTTTTT
This sequence comes from Aethalodelphis obliquidens, assembly GCF_003676395.1. Lineage (NCBI taxonomy): Eukaryota > Metazoa > Chordata > Mammalia > Artiodactyla > Delphinidae > Aethalodelphis > Aethalodelphis obliquidens. The sequence goes on along the minus strand of NW_020838023.1, from coordinate 4,693,284 downwards.
TTCCCTTTAAAACAAGCCCAAGAATAAAGTGACATCCAATCAGCGCTTCCTTGGCAAGCACTGCGCGCGCGCCGCTTGCCAGTTCCGCGACGCTAGAAGACCCTCTAGCAAGAGAATCACCTTTGCGCTTGCTCAGTTCGGGACTGCTCAACCAGAAGGCGGGTTCCAAAGAAAAGGAAATGGTCGCTGCGCCTGCGTTGCTCCTTCTGGGTCTTAGGCTGGCTGCGCAGGCGCACAGGTACCATTTTGACCGTAAACATCCTGCCGATTTGAACCGAGGATTTGGGCGGCAGGAAGAGCCGCGGCGTAACGGCAGCCATCTTGTTTGTTTGAGTGAATCGGGAAGGAGGCGGCGGCCGTGGCGGCGGCGGGAGCAGCTCCGAAGCTACACCTCACAAGGGCTCCCCCCCTTTCCCCGCCCCCTCCCCCGACCCTTTTCCCCTCCCCAGGCCACCCAGCCCGCCCAACTCCCGGCGGAGAACAAGGTAAGATAGTCGGCCGACCCCTTCTTTTCCTCTGGCTCTCTTCCCCCCACCCGTTCCCTGCCGTCTTGCCGTCGGGGAGCCGGACTCCGGAGGAGGGGCGGTGGGGGGGGGAGGGCGAGGGAGACGTCGGCACTGCCTGCGCCCCGGGTCGGGGCAGTGCTGCCACCCTCCGAGCTCCCGAACCGCTGCGCCGCCGCCCAGGCCCCTTGCCCAGGTGCCCACCCTCAGCCGGGACCCGCGCAGCCTGGGCCCGCATCATTGTCTATTGGGTAACAAATGGTTCAGGTCTATTCCAAGTTCAAAGAAGCAGTTACTCGGTCGGTCTCTCGGGGAGACGCGGCTCTGGGCACCGGAGGGCGAGGAGGAGGTTTGAACGAGCGCGCTCTGGGCACCGGGCCGCCTACTCTTCGGGTGAAAATGGCTGTCTGGGAAGACGCGGGATTCGGGGCGGGAGACGGCGGCGGGGTGGCCGCCCGCGACGCCAGCTCCGAGGGGCCGCAGCCGTCCGCCGAGCGTGGGTGCGGGGGTAGGAGACACGCGGGCCCTGCCATCGCGGCCACGGTGGGGCCGGAGAACGGGGCGGGCCCCTCGCCAGGGACCAGTGTTGCTCCCCCTTCCCCGTTTTTTTTTTTTTTTTTTTTTTTTAAAGGAAAATGGTTACGCTGGAGATATCAAATATTGGACAGACCCATAGAAAACGCGATCAAGGGAAGTTGCCTCTGATTCTTAGGAAATTAGCATAATTGGTTTTCCTCCCTGGCTTTCCTAGCGATTGAGGATATTGAGTGTTGTATTTGGTGCGGGGGGGGGGGGCGTTTCTGACAAATGCCTGGTGTCTCCTTCCTCGCTGAGAAAGGCTTTGAGAATGATCTGCTGTGATAGTGTGGGGTGACACTGTCGAGCTGTGCTGCTGCCAGACTTAGCGGCCTTCTTCAAATTTGAAAGAGGGAAACGCTGGAGGGTTTGGCCACCTTACGATTTGTTAGGCTTTCAGTGTTCAAAAACGCGCTTGAGTTTTTAAGGGTTTCTGGTAAAGGCTACTGTTCATCGGCTTCCCTTTGCAAGCGAAAGTTAACATCTGCTCTCCGTATATTGTTTAGAATGATCATTGAATTCCAGAAACAAATTCCCATTTTCTTCCAACGAATGTAAATGCCAGGGAGCTGTGTGGTTGTGCGGAATGTTGAAGACAGGCTGCAGAAGCTTTCCTAAGTTGTAGCGTCACTAAATTACTTTGTTTCATGTTGGAAGCAACTAATCAATTACTTTTAAAAAGGCATTGATGAGGATGTATGCCATACCCAATGATTAAATTATTACCAGTTTGTAGATGAGGTGACAGCAGTGCATAACTCAGTGGACATAATACCTTTTTGTATACAAGTCAGAATTACATTGATAGAGCATAGCTTTTACCTTTCTTGTGTTTATAGAGGCAACGCATTAGTACAATCTAGGATTAACTTTTCTTAAGGATGAGAATTTCTTTCCTGGTGAGTTCCTATTTATTGGAACATAAAGATTCTGAGAAGTTTTATCTTTATAGTTTGGTACAGAAGGGAAATTTCTAATATCAGAAATAAAGATTTTGTGGTTTTTGTTTAAATGTTGTGATGTCAGAATTGTTAGGCATGATCATGATAGCTGGTATGTGCTCTGTGGGAGATTTTTTTTCCAAAGTAACTATTTGTGTCTGTAGTGGCATTGTGTTGGGTATGATGTTCTGTTTAATTCTCATAATACTGTTCGGGAAACATCCTCATTTTATAGATGAGAAGGCTAAGACTCAGATGTTAATTCACTTTTAACCCGTACAAAACAACTGTGGAGGGAGCTGAGTTTGAACCTAGGACTGTCCGATTGTAAAACTCTTCTTCAAAGAACATTTGTATCAAAAGGGAGGGGAGCTCTAGGGTGCAGGGTTGGAAATACCTTCTGTCCCTGAGACACTCCCCAAGCACCCCCAAAGAGATGGTTCCGTTCTTATCTGAGTTCGATGTTGATGTTTTCTAAGGTTAGTTATCACTGAATTTCCACCTTCCAGTTTTTTATAGTTAGGGAAAGTGAACTACACAGATTAAGCAGCTTAACATGCTAGTTACTGGCAAAGCACTCCCAAAATAATTGTTTTTACTTTGAATAGATGACGTTTGTGTGTGCCATAAGTTACAAAAGAAAAGAAGTCCAACAGTACAGAAGGGTAGTCTTCACTTTCTCACTGGGCACAGGTTCCAAAGGTGACGGGTGTCATCAGTTTTGTTTGCACTCCATAGATACTTTTTGCTCATGCAAGTGCGTGTTTGTATACATGTATAGAGAGAGCTCTCTTTTATCATTGTTTAAGAGTGCATGGGAATTCTATTGTATGATTGTATTAATTTGCTAAAAGTCAACTTATTAAGGGCTAGGTAGGTTATTTCTAATACTTTGCTACTAAAAGTCATGCTGGCAAGGCAACATAGTGTTTAGTTAGACTTGTGGGCTCTGAAGTTCAAGTTCCACTCGCATTAAATGCTGGTGACCTTTGCCACATTCCTTATCCTCTCCTTTTCTCCTTTTCCTGGTTTGTAAAATGGGCCAGTATTTATCTTCTAAGACTATCACGAAGAGGATGGACACCTAAAATACTTAGAGCTTAGTAAGTTTTTGGGTTTTTTTTTTAATTGTTATTATACATCCTCAAATATACTTTTGGTTTATTACTGGAAGTGCAGTTTCTTGCTGGAAAGTATGAGATGTTGCCACATTGCCCTTCAAAGAGGTCATACCAATTTATGCAACCAGTATCCTGCCCTGCTTTTTAACAGATGAGTGAAATATTATAATGATTTAACATCATTGTAGAAACATGAGCTGTAATTTGACTTTGGTTTTTTAGAAACATCTTAAAGAAATCGCCGTTTTTGCGTTCCTGAATATGTTCTAAATTATCAGTCTGTCATTTCACATCAGATTTAAATTACTTTTTAGGATCAATTTTTAAAAGTTGTTTGCTGCTTTAGAAAAAAATTGAGCAATCATGAAATTGGTAAGCTGTGCTTTTTGACCAAATGCAGACTTTCTGCTAAGATCTTTTGTAAAGAATTAGCAAAATTTAGAATCTTTAAAACTTTGAACCAATCTTCTTTAAAGATTGGTTAAAGGTTTGGTATTACTAAGGGAAAAAAATGGTTTAAAAGGCAACAATGATTACACTTGATTCTTATTTAGGTACAAGCCAATAGTTGACCCACTGCTGTACATCAGGCTTCCTTTAGTTATTAAGGTGATTTCCTCTTGCTAATTGTTTCCCAGATTAATTTTAGCACCACTCTGCTTTAGTTACTCCCCATCCAATGCCAAGAAAGCATCCGTTTAGGAATCTCTGCCTGGGCATAGCTGGGATATTTTAGGCATGGTACTCTTGACTAGCAGCTGAAGTGCTGGCCATGAACTGCTGACACCTGTTGAGACGTGCCAGTTTCAATTGCTAAAATTTCCAGAATTTTTTACATGTATCAATTATGAGATCACTTGGTGTATTTCATTTCCTTGTTCATTAAACACTTATTTAGTAGTTGACACGCAGCAGGGAGTATTCTAGGAGCCAAATAGTAAGAGTTTTTTTTACTTATTTGGAACATGACTATCTTCTATAGTGATACTTGGAGCTTATTGTGTATGACAGTGATCGTATTTCTGAGAACATAGAGCTATATTGGATTTCTACAAAATCCTGTAGATTATATTTATAATGCTGTAGAGGCAGCTTAATTTTTATGCTAACAAACTTTAAGGCTTGAAGTAGAAGCGCTGCAACATAGGAGGCTCTCTTTGATTATAGGAAGCAAATTTTGATCTGCTAAGTGGAATAGAAGGTGCACTTGAGGTGTTGTTATTTAATGCTTTTACCTTAGAGCATTTGATCCGAATTCTTCCTAGTTTAGTATTCCTTAGTTCTTTTCTTAACTCCACATTTGAGAGAAAAAGTTCACATCATTAGGCAGTTGATGAAGCCTATTTTATTTTTTTCTTCAGAGAAAATTTTCCTAATGTGAATTAATGATCCCCTGGAAGCATCTGGTTCAGAGATTGAAAATTTCATTAAGTGATGGAAACTGGAGATGAGGCAAACCTGACTGAATTACTCTTGCACCACCCTCCCAAACATTTTTTTTTTTTTTTTTTTTTTTTTCGGTGCGCGGGGCGCCCCCTTTTTTTGTTGTCCCTTCTGTTGCTGAGCACAGGCTCTGGATGCGCAGGCTTAGCGGCCATGGCTCACGGGCCCAGCCGCTCTGCGGCATGTGGGATCTTCCCGGACCGGGGCCTGAACCCGTGTCCCCTGCATCGGCAGGCGGACTCTCAACCACTGCGCCACCAGGGAAGCCCCCTCCCAAACATTTTTGACAGGCATAAAATCTCTTGCCTGGGTTACATTAACTAATATGTATGTATTTTCTGTACCTTATTGGAAAGAATGAGTATAGTTTTTAATTGAAAGTACAATAAGCAAACTCCTTGTTTAAAATTTACAGTCCCTTTGTAAAAACATGAAAATTCAAGTTAACTTACTCTGGATCTTTTTTCTTAAGCTAATTCAAAAGAAATTGTGCATTCCCAATAGCAGTGTATGAGAAATGGCAGCGTCTCTGTATCCCCACCAGCATTTGCTTCCTGTTGCCATTATGTTCTATTTTAGCTCCTATAAGAGGTGTGCAGTGATATCTTATTGGGTCTTAATTTGCATTTTCCTAATGACTAGTGATGCTGAGCATCTTTCTTGTTTTTAATTTGCCATCGGTATATTCTCTTCCTTGAAATGTCCTTTTTTTTTTTTTTTTTTTTTGCCCTTTTCTTGTTGGATTTTTTTTTTTTTAACTCTTTTAGTTTTGACAGTTCTTTATATATTTTGGATCCAGGTCCTTTTCAGATATGTGGTTTGCAAATATTTTTTCCATCTTCTGTCTTGTCTTTGCATCCTCAGTGGACTCCTTCATGTTAGGTTCTTTTCCTTTATAGGACATGTTTTTGGTACAATATCTAAAAATTCTTACCAAGCTTTAGATATCAAAGGTGTTCCTTTGTGGTTTTCTCCTTAAAATTTTATAGTTTTACATTTAAGTCTGCGATTTATTTTGACTTAATTTTTATATAATGTGTGAGGTTTGGATTGAGGTCTTCTTTTTTTTTTTTTGGCCTATGGGTGATGTCTGATCACTCAAGCGCCATTTGTCAAAGACTAAAAGACTACCTTCCTTCTTTGAATTGCTTCTGCATCTTTGTGAAAAATCAGTTGGACTTAATTGTGTGGATCTATTTCTGGGTTCTCTGCTCCATTGATCTGTGATTGATCTGTGTATCTTTCTCTTCACACAGTATTGACTGTTGTAGCTATATAATAAGTCTTAAAATTGGGTAGACTGATTCTTCCCACTTTATTTTTCTTTTTCAAAATACTTTTAGCTATTCTGGGTCTTTTGCCTTCCCTTATGAGTTTTAGAAAAATCTTGTCAGTAGCTATTAAAAAACCTCATTAGAGTTTTGATAGGAGCAGTGTTAAAGTTTCTTTAAAAGCTAAAGGAACACTTATCATGCTGTCCAATAACACCACAGAACATTTGTCTTGGAAAAATGAAAAATTAACATTTACCAAGTCTGTGTACACTAATATTTACAGTAGCTTTATTTGAAATAGCGAAAAACTGGAAACAACCGAATGTCCTTCAATAGGTAAATGGCTAAGCAAATTGTGGTACTATAACCACCCCCATGGAATGCTGCTCAGCAATGAAAGGGAACATACTGTTAAGACATGCAACAAACACTTGGATGAATTTGTATCATGATGCTGAATCCAAGAAGCTGTCCCAGAAAGTCACATACTGTATGATTCCATTTATATAACATTCTCAAAATGCTAAAATTTGAGTAAAGAACAGAGCGGTGGTTGCCAGGACTTAAGAATGGTAGGGAGCAAGGGATAGGTGTGACATAAGTTTTAAAAGTTTTTAAATTTTAATTAGTTTTCATGTGTTTTGGGTGTGCTTGAGTTCCTTTCTGTAAAAGCATGACTTACCTTTTTTTAGTGTTACGGACATTTCAGAAAAAATTCAGTTGGCAAAATAGATTTTCTAAAGTTTTCTGTGGAAAAGGGAAAATACATGATATAAGGGAAATTATCTTTTTACACCGTTCACATGCTCTCCAAGCTGGAGTTTTGCAGGCTGCCTTTTTTTTTTCTTAGATATTAATACATTAGGAAAATAAAAGGAAAATAAAAGAATAACATACTTGTGTTTCTACTAAGACTGTTTCAGTCATGAGTTAAATTGTATACTGTATCATTGTCCTGAATTTAGTGATCAAGTGCTTTCCAGATTCCTGAGTTGAGAAAACTATACAATGCTTATCTTTTTAAGGCTCAGCTTTTGAAAACTGCTTACCTGTAAAATGGGGCCAACCCACTTACTTATCTGCTTGGTGAAATATGAAATGCTTGTCATGAGGTAGCAATTATTATATAATGCATTTAGCTAAGAATCCCAGTTTTTAATGGGGTTCTAAACATGGAAATTTCCTCATTGATTAATATCTGTGCCTGAGTGTTTTTCTTCTTGGACATTCTTTTCTTGTCATGAAGAATATATTTTCTGGCTTTTGGCCAGAAGCAGGCTTATTTTTACAGTTAGTAATCAGGATAGGAATGGAATTAACACTTGATGGAACTTCAAAAAGAAGAGTTTTCTGAAGACAGTTTTTACTTAAAGGAAAAAAACCAAACTAGCACTTTTAAGATGACAGTAGGGCATGGAAGTGACCTGACTTGTCCCCTTACCTTTCAGCTTAGCATTTGGGGGGATCTTTTCTTACCTTCTCAAAATTAAACAAGAGATTGTTTTTTATATGCATACTATACTTCACTCAAGCCTTTCGTAGTTTTCATATTTAGAAGAATAGGAGACTTTTATTTTCACGTTTCTTGTATGTCTTGTTAAATAATTCAGTTCTCATGTGGTGTTGTTTGCATTAACTTTTTGTCCCCTTCAGGTTTCCTCCTGTTTCATAGTCAACCAGAACAATGTTCTACGCACATTTTGTCCTCAGTAAAAGAGGGCCTCTGGCCAAAATTTGGCTAGCGGCCCACTGGGATAAGAAGCTAACCAAAGCCCATGTGTTTGAGTGTAATTTAGAGAGCAGTGTGGAGAGTATCATCTCACCGAAGGTATGTTTGATGTTGATATTTTTATTCACTTCGTTGATTGTTCATTGATGTGTGAAATAGAATTCTATAAAAACAGCTTCTTAGGTAGGCACCGATGTATACTGGAGGTAAAGAAAATCCATAGCCAGAGTTTCAATTTGATACTCTCTTCTCTTTAAAAATTCTGTTGAGTACACAGATATCTTCATTTGCCTCTTTCAGTGGCAGATAAGCATGGTCGGGCAGTACCCAAATACTTTATATTTAACTTTCTAGATGTTTTTTATACTGAATATGTGTATAGGTATTCCTGATTGAGGAATTTACAAAGTTTTCAAAATAAGGACCCATTAGTTAGAAAATGTTGCAGGGGCCAGATCTAACTATTGATACTTTATCCACGTAGCAAATAGTATCCAGAACACTTGCTCCACCTCAGCTTCCCAGGCCTACTTGCCGTTTCTTGAAGATGCCAGAACTTTTCCCCATCGTAGAACTTTTGTACTTGGCCATCTTTCCCTAAATATTTAATTACTGTGTTCCCCTAGAATGGAAGCCTTATGAATGTCCTTACCTTATCTGCCTTGCTTACTACTCTGTTTCTAGAGGAGATTTTATTGATATCCTCTGAAACTTCTGAAGCAGTGGTTTCCACCCTTGTATTTCACAAATAGTATGACTTAATATGTGTTTTTTGTGTTGCCAAGGAAAGACCATTCAAACAAACAGTCACAATTATAGCTACTAACATCATGAGCATTTCATTGAGGAACAGACAGGTTGACTTTAAAAATGTATGAAGGGTTAATCTCAAAATAAAGGTATAGTCCTTGAATATAATTTTTATATATCCACATACACACACATATCACATCTGTGTTTTAAAGGTCCTTTCCTGGGCTTTGTATTTATGCATATGCATACACACATACATGTACCAGTTTTCCTATTTTGAAAGCATTCCAGATTGCAGCTCCCTGGATCAGCTTTGGGAGCTCCTCTTAGAATTAACAGTTTGGACAATGCTGGTATAGTGTGTTAAATAAGAGTAGTTCTTTACTGCTGAAGGAGCAAGGGCATCCCAGGAACAAAGGTGGGATGTAGCAGAGACTTGTTCAGAAAAGTTTTCTGGGAAAATAAATGTTTCACAGGAGAGAAGTGAAAGTTTGTATTTGGAATTAGATTAAATTATAAAATTTCTATCTGTATATGGAAATTCAACTGGTCTTAGAGTTATAGTGTAGAATTTATTGGTGTTAAAGATGTTTCTATTATGTTATTTCTAAGACAATACTAATTAGAAAACTTTACAAACAGGGGAAAATAAGTGACCTGTAGTTCTACCACCTAGAGAAACCTTTAGTATTTTGCTATGTCTTCTAGACTTTTATGGGTGCATGTGTTATACATGTAATTTTTCTCCTTTCTTATGCATGTATAAAAAAACTGCACTGTAAGTTTTGTAACAGGACTGCATTCAGGAAAAGCTCTGTCATAACTCTGCCATCATTTTTAATGGTTGCATTGTACATTGTCATAGTCTTTTACCCACAGAACATAAATACACAAAAAAAACCCAGAAACACAACTTGACCAAAATTGAAGTGAGGTTATTTGTGTTTTCATAAATTCTAATGCGTATGGTTATGGGGAGCTGCTGCAGACACTCTTGGGAATGTTTTAATAAACGGCATGTGCACTGCATTACCTTTATAATATTCAAAAAGCTCTGAATTCCAAAACACATTTGGCCCCTAGGACTTAATATAAAGGATTATGGACCTGAAATTTATCATTTTGATTGTGTATGATTTGTTTGACCAGCTTCTTTTGGGAGGGAGGGAAATAATCCATATTTTTTCCAAATTTTTTGAATTTAATTCCTCTGGTCTGTATAATGCAACCATTAAAAATTATGATAATGCTATGAACAGAGCTTTTCCTGGCTGCAGGCTCATTACAAAACAATATAATACAGTTTTTTGTGTACACATGCACACAAAAAGAAAAATTGTGTTTATGCATATATAAAAGCCTAGAAGGCATATTAAAATATTACTAAAGGTTTCTCTAGGTGGTAGGATTACAAGTTTTTGTTTTCCTCTTTTTAAAAAACAGCCATTTAGTAACTGTTACTTGTAAAATCTTTTGTTCTCTGTCTTTCCTTAATGTTGATGTTTAGGAATATAATTATTGGAGCAGGTGATATACTTATTTTAAGATTTCTGATGTGCATTAACAATTGTTCTGTGGGGAAATTGCACCAGTGTGCACTGCTGGTCGAATTGTTTGAGAAGATGATATTTTCTTTTTATAGGTCTGTTTACTGAGTTAGGTGAATGGAGAAAGGAGAAATTGAACTCTTTTCTTAAAATTGATAAGTGTGGCTAACTTTAACATCCATAAGCAAGTATTGAGGGTGATTTGGCTTAAAAGGATAACAAACTTATTCATAATATGTGCAGAGTACTTTGTACCCCATTAGGGACACTACAACTTTAAAAACCATTTCTAAGCGTGTTTTTATTTGATTGATTGATTTTGTTTTATTGTGATAGAATATATCACAATAGATATCTCCACAGGGTGAACTGACCTGAAAATTTCTAATGTCTGCTTTTGTTGTGCAGTTCTTGTGGGTGAAATGTTGGTTTAGTCGTTTAGAACAAGTGGCAGACAAATTGCTCCTTGCAGCTGCATGCGTTCTCTCTCCCCCCTTCCCCTCTCCGTCTCTGGTTGGAACAGCCCCTCTTAAATCCCTGCAGATCAGAGTTTTCCTTGGATGTATAGCCTGTGTTCTTGATTATACCTCCACTCTTAACATGAGCTAGTTCAACAGCAAAAATGCCACACCTCATTTTACCTATTCTGGGACTGAACTCTGAACCAAACTAATGCAGAAAGAAAGACTTGGCCCAAACACCACCTTTTTATTTAATGAGGTGACTACTTTATTATCTGCATTTTTAAGAAATTTACTTTGAGGTAACATTGATTTATAACATTATATAGATTTTATATTTCTACTTCTGTATACCCCACAGTGTGCTCACCACCAAAAATTTAGTTTTCATCCATTACCATACAGTTGATCCCCTTTAGCCATTTTGCCTTTCCCCCACCCCTTCTCCTAAGGTAACCGCTACTCTCTTCTCTGTATCTCCATGTTTTTGTTTAAACACCACCTTTTAAAAGTTGCTAATTCTGGACAAGGTAATGGCATGCCAAGATTGGGGGTTTTTTCCCTCCTTTTTTCTTAGGTGAAGGTGCAGTCAGCAGTAATTTTAAATTTCCTAAGACTACACCATAAAGGGAGATTCTCATTTTCCATTATGAGCAGTATTTTAATTGGGTATTATTTTTCATATCAGGGATTTATCATCAGATAAGTCCTAGATTTAGTTATAAATTTATTACAGTTTTAGATACTTAAGAATTTATAACACTAAACTTCATAATTTATGCTGTTATGAGATGTGACCATAAATATAGAGCCCGAGAGTTACTGTAAATAGGATTCTGGACTGCTATAGAGAGTACCCATATTAAATAAGACAACACATTGTATTTGTAAGTTATAAGTAACATAGTGTACTAAGCATAATTTAAACTTTAAGCAAATATTTAACAGCTTTCTTTGCTACTTAAAAATTTGATGTTTTTATGGTGTTATCTGGAAAACAATCTGGTAAAGTTGAGCTCATGTTTTCTTGTTCTTAAAAAAAAAATTCTTATTATAACCAGAGGAATTTTGAATCATTCTATTTAGATTGGGTATTTACTTCTCTCATTCTTTTCCAACTACTCTGTCTCATCCCACATACTGGATCCCCCTAAGCACTGATCAAGATCTACCTTGATAAAATACAGGCTGAGGAATGTATTTTCTTGTGAAGAAAGATGGATACCATTATCCTTTATCAGTTAGTATGCTTTCGAGTCAGGTAATAAAAACTCAGTGAAAAGTGGCTTAAACAATAAGGAAATTAACAGTCTTATTTAACTAGAAGTTTAGAAATAGGAAGATCTAGGTTCAGCAGTTCAAAGATGTCATCCAAGGACTCACCTTTCTTAGTTTAGTGGCTTCTTGTCCTCATGCAGACAGCCTTGCAGTTACGGGGGTACTGCAGGCAGCTACAGGCCCCACCTACTCACAGTGCAGGAAGGAGAGAAGGAAGGGAGGGGTGTTCGTTGTTTTGTTTTGTTTTGTTTTAATTGGGAAAATCTTTCTCAGAAATTCTCTGACCTACTTGACTGAGAAGTTGGCTCAGTCAAGCCAACTTCTCGTTGGCTGAACTGGGTTACATGCCCGCTCAAAAACGAGCACCAGCAGAGAAGAATGAGACAGTCATCCTTCAAGACTGGGGACATTTCACTTCCCAAATAAAATCAGAGTTCAGTTAGCCAGCAAGGAGCAATGACTCTAGATTGGCAACCAAAAGCGCCACATACTTCTTAATGTGCTAATGACAACAGTTCATGGATTGCCTTAATACTTGCTTCATAGCTACCTTCACATCTATATTCATTCATGAATTTCTGCCAGTCTATTCTTTGGGTATACTCAGGAAATTTACAGGTAAAGGCAGTGAGAAATAAAATATACATGATTGTGAGGTAACTTCAAATAAATGGTTAAAAGTATGGAGAGATATAAATTGCCTATGAATTGCACAACATACAAGCTTTGAAGTAGTCTCTAAATCCAGAAAATTAACTTTATAAATTAGAGTAATGTTAATTCACAGGTGAAGATGGCACTCCGAACGTCAGGACATCTCTTACTGGGAGTAGTTCGAATCTATCACAGAAAAGCCAAATATCTCCTGGCAGACTGTAATGAAGCATTCATTAAGATAAAGATGGCTTTTCGGCCAGGTATTGTTGACTTTTTTGTTTTGTGTTTAACTTTGGAGTTAATCGTGTTTAGTTTAAAAACTGCTAAGCAAATATGCTAGATGAGCGTAGTTTGTTTTGTTTTAATTGCAGTACAGGGAACCCCTTAAAAACGGGGCAGAGCTTAGAGAGGCAGTGTTTCAAGGGAGAAAACCGATTTTATTTTTGTTCTACATATGGAATTATGACAGTTACACCTTTTTTGTTAATCCTTTGGAGTTGCCTTTTTCTTTTAACGCCTTTTTCAGCAATCATCAGAGGTTGAAGTGTGGAAAACTAATGTTCTGTGATTTTTAAAAAGCTCAGGAAAGAAAATATTAGACTTCTAATTTTTTCCTGAATAATTTTAGTGTATTTTTTTTTTTTTTTTTTTTTTTTTTTGTGGTACACAGGCCTCTCCCCGTTGTGGCCTCTCCCATTGCGGAGCACAGGCTCAGCGGCCATGGCTCACGGACCTAGCTGCTCCGTGGCATGTGAGATCTTCCCAGACCGGGGCACGAACCCATGTCCCCTGCATCGGCAGGCAGACTCTCAACCACTGCGCCACCAGGGAAGCCCTTAGTGTAGTCTTAAAATCAAATTCACTTTTAGCTTAAGTTGTTGAGACTTTATTAAATGTTCTCTATAGTTCTTCATTGTTGTTTTGTTTTAGGTAATAGTTGATTCTAAATTGGACTCTAGCAACCAAACTTGCATCTGCATAGATAATTACTATTGTATAATTTTTTAAAGCATTGACAAAATTTTATTCTGATTAAAATAATCTCAATGTGTAGGAGAGATGCCTTATACCGTAATTTCTACTGTTGTTATATTCTTATACTTCCATTTATTTTAATATATAAATAGTGAAATCTTTGAGATCTAAGATTTGGTTAAAAGTAAAATATTTAGGCGGGGGCCGATGATTTCTTATATGTGGCTACTAAGTGTATTTTGCTTAAATAACATGTTTTGTTTCTTTTTATCTTGTAAAGCAATGCATTTTTATTATAGACCACTTGAAAAATATAGGGGAAAATGTAAAGAAAATTGAAATAATTTAATCCCACTTTCCTAAAATAACCAGTTCCTCTTAACATTTGGGGTATTTTTTTGCAGTCATTCCTTTTCCTCATAAATTTCATGCTTATTTAGAAAACTGTTATTAATATTTATTGTTGATACGTCCTTTTAAAGACTTCTCAGTTTAATGCATAATTAGTGCTTTGACCTCTTGTAACACAAGTAATGTGGCTAATGATTATTAAAAAAACAAAAGTACTTGAGCTTCAGTGGTACTTTGCAAATATTATCAACCCTTCTGGAAAATAACCTTAAGAAATTATACTGACTTTTTTTTAACATCTTTATTGGAGTATAATTGCTTTACAATGGGTGTTTGTTTCTGCTTTATAACAGAGTGAATTAGTTGTACATATAGATATGTCCCCATATCTCTTCCCTTTTGTGTCTCCCTCCCTCCCTATACTGAGTTTACCTTCGTTGACCCCTTGATAATCTTTGGTGTAGCCACAGGTCTTCAAGCTTACCGTTTCTTTTCCAGGTGTTGTTGACCTGCCTGAGGAAAATCGAGAAGCTGCTTACAATGCTATTACTTTACCTGAAGAATTTCATGATTTTGATCAGCCATTGCCTGACTTAGAGTATGTCTCTCTCTCTCTGTCTCTTCTTCTTTTTTTTTTGACTTGGTGTGCAAAAAACATTATTGGCTTACCAAATGCATAGTTTTCTTGGGATGTTTTGACATTGCATTAACATGTAGCTAGAATGCATGTGCTTTCATTTAGTGTATAAATATGAAACACATAACCTAGAAGTGTTTCTTCTATAAGATCATGTAGAAGATGCCAGCTTTAACACAGCTAAGAGAATTCTGATTTGCTTAGGCCATTGTGTAAACTGAACAGCAGTCCAGCTGTTTGCTTTACATAATGATATCAGTAAAACTTGAACTGTTGCTTCATGATTTTTTTCAGAGGTATATAGTAAAGTCATCTACCAGTTTATCATCTTGGCCAAGCTATACTCAGCCACAATTTTTGTTCTTTTCTTTTTTTAATAAACATATGAGATAACTTTCTATAAAGAGCAAGAAAGGGTCATTGTCACACAACATTTAAGACGAGAAAGTTGTACAGAGATGGCCATTACAGCAGAATACTGTGGTATGTTGTTTCCCTCTTCTCAAGTCTTCAGAATTCAGCTATGATTACCATGACAGGGAAGTGACTGTCACTTTCCAAGTGATTGAGTAGCACAGTTATCCGAGAAACCCTCTACACCAATCCCCATTTATTTTTTGACAAATTTGTCTGCTCTTTTAAAAAATGATCTTTGACTTTTAATTATAGGAGTAAATTTATGATTTATTTTGCATTTATTGTGTTAATTAGTGCTAGGCACTATTTGGCTGCTTTACTTTTTCCTCCCTTTCTTTATACTCCTATTTTATTTTTAAACTATTTTTATGGTGGAATTTTTTAACATAGCTAAACAGTAGAGAGATTAGTAAATATTATGAACCCCAGGTACTGATCATCCAGCTTCTTTCATTATCAATATATTGCCAGTTTTATTTCATGTGTACCATTGGCCCTTAGACAGGTTTCACCTGGGAGGGTCTACTTATGTTCAGATATTTTTTCACTAAATACATGCTACAGTACTACACAGTCTGAGGTTGGTTGAATTAGTGGATGCAGAACCACAGTTACAGAGGGCTGTCTGTAAAGTTATATGTGGATTTTTGACTTCAGGGTCAAAATTCCTAAATCCCACATTGCTCAAGGTCTCAGCTGTATTTCTCCAATTGACCTTCTAACAACGGATTATTTTAAAGCAAATAACAAATATTTTATTTCATCTGTAAATACCTTGGAATGTATCTCTTTAGAGGCAAGGAATTTTTAAAACAAAGCCATAACACTACCACAGTTTTTTTTAAATTACAATAATTCTTTAATATAATATACAATCAGCAGTCAAATGCCCCCAGTTGACGCTTAGGCTCCCCCCGCCCTGCTTTGTTTCAGCTACGGTCTATACAGAGTTTCCAGCCTGCATTTGGTTGATATGTCTCAGAAGTCTCTCGTAAGAACCTGTAACAGAGCTACATGTTTTTTGTGTGTTTGTCCTTGCCATTTATTTGCTGAACAAACCTGGTGATTTGTTTGGAAGTATTTACATTCTGAATTTGGCCGATGGTGTTCCACATTTGTACTAAACAGTCTCAGAAAAGCCAGTAACTTCAGTGTTCACATAGCCTGTAAGTTGCAGGGCCCTGATGAAAACCCATGCCTATCTAGCCCATGCATCTCTAAGTTTTTGCACTGTATACCATGTTGCCTTATGTAGTGATTTCAGCATATTATATTTTGCTTGCTGGTCATTAACAGTTTTAAAATTTAAATACAAATTAACTTCCACATCATTTAGATTCTTGGATTGTATTTATTTAATATTAAATATTTAGGCTCCATAGGTTGTATGTATGGTTTTTTTTTCTTGCTTATATAAAGAATTGAGATGTGTGTTCCCTTATAAATACATTACAATGAGACTTGAGACTACATTGTATTTGAAATTCTCTTAAAGTGACATCGATGTGGCCCAGCAGTTCAGCCTGAACCAGAGTAGAGTGGAAGAGATAACCATGAGAGAAGAAGTTGGAAACATCAGTATTCTACAAGAAAATGATTTTGGTAATAGAGAAACAAATCATTAGCCACTAGCTATAATGTTAAAATTATGTTATGTAATATATTTAGGGTAACCTAAATTTGGATCTTATATTTGAATTTTCTCATGCACCAGAATCAGTTTATGAAATATAATAAAGATTTAAAGTTTAAACTAGATGTTTTAATATTCAAAGATAAATAAGGCTTCAGTAAGCAAATGTGACATTATAATTAAAATAAATCATTAGCCATTTTCTTTTGATTCGGTGATGTTTCTAACTTTTTTTCAACTAATGACCAACTAAAATTTGTTTAGGTGACTTTGGAATGGATGATCGTGAAATAATGAGAGAAGGTAGCGCTTTCGAGGATGATGACATGTTAGTGAGCACTGGTGCTTCTAACCTCCTATTAGAGCCTGAACAGAGCACCAGCAATCTGAATGAGAAGATTAACCATTTAGAATATGAAGACCAATATAAGGATGACAATTTTGGAGAAGGAAATGATGGTGGTATATTAGGTAAGTCACAACAAGGTGATTATTCTAACATAATTTCTTTATTTAGTTGCGGGGTTTTAGAGCAGTTGCTAATTCTTAGTCTTGAGCATCTCTCTAGGTATATATGTGTGAATTGTCACCAGTTGGTTCAGTAAAAGTTTTCTGTAAACCTGTAGCCTAAAACTGTTTTAACAATACCTAATTTTGTTTAAAACTGCTTGTCTTGGAGTTTTAAGTTTTACTAATTCTTCGAAGTACTCTATTTGTATTTAAGTAAATATATGTTTTAAAAATAAGAGATTTTTTTTCATATGTTAAGTGTTTTATACTTTTGTGTACTACCTTGAAGAGAACAGATGCATAATGAATACAGATTTAAATTTTTTAATTTAATCCATTTTAACATTATTTTTCCAGTGATTGGCTATTGTTCTTTTAGCATTTCTTTTTCAAATTGTAACTAAATTACATTCCGTATTTCAGATGACAAACTTATTAGTAATAATGACGGCGGTATCTTTGACGATCCCCCTGCCCTGTCGGAGGCGGGGGTGATGTTGCCAGAACAGCCTGCGCATGATGACATGGATGAGGATGATAACGTATCAAGTAAGCATTTCATGTTCAGTGATCCTGGGCGTGACGTATGGCATCCAAAAAGATATTCACTGTAGAAGACCAAAAACGAAAAGTTTCAGCTTTTAATGAGCTGTAAATCTCCTTAAAAACAGTGCTTGTGATTGAGTTTCTTTAACCCTGTGTTCTGCCCCCTTTTTTGGGCAATAGGTCAACTGGAGAGACCTCCTTATAACTAGAAAAGTGTTTTTTCTTTGGAACCCGTGGGTTTCTTTCAGTTACTCAAAGGGATTTTTTTCCCCCTCATTTGCTGGATATATATTATTAAATAGCCAAGCCTTTTGTGACCAAATTTCTGCTTTTACAGTGGGTGGGCCTGATAGTCCTGATTCAGTGGATCCTGTCGAACCGATGCCAACTATGACTGATCAAACAACACTTGTTCCAAATGAGGAAGAAGCGTTTGCTTTGGAACCTATTGATATCACTGGTGAGCAAACAAACTTTTTGACTTAGAACTTTTTTCTAGTTCTGGCTCATGTCCACTAATCTGCTGCTCATTTTAAATATAACTAAACTTTTCTCCTTTGTTAGTCATCTATTATGGAAACTTTAATTCACTTATAATTCGAATATCTTACAGAGTATCTTTACAAGTTGCTGTGAAATAAAAGTATGGAACAAGCTTTCTGCTAATAAATATCGTAGTCTTTGGGGGTTACAAAAATGCCAACAGGTCACATGTGTAACAGAAAGCATTGCAAGGCATTTTTCAGTAAAGTACAGATGACTGATCAGTTATCTTCCAAAATTCTAGATTTCTTTGTATGGTTTGGGCTACAATCTGGGAAAATCTAAAAATACTTTTAACTGGAAATATCAAAGGTTCTAAAATCAGTATTTTTCTTATACTGCTTATTAAGAAGCACAGCAAAGCATATTTAATTGGGGGTGCTGCTTCTGAGTAAAAGAGGCAGTATGTAATTTGGATGTGAAACTTTAAAATTTCTAGACGGTGTATGGGTACAATGGGGTGGAATACTTTAAGTCATTTACAGTATAATTCAAGTTACTGTTATTACTTCTAAGTAAAACAAGATTAACTTTTTAGGTTTCCTACTTAGAATCTGATCACCAAAAATTCTGATTTGGGCTTCTGGTTTAAAAAGAGTACTTACTGTGTAGCTATATTTAGGAACTAAAAATATAAAAATGAACAAGTCTTTATCCTTGTGGAACTTAAATAATACGGGAACATGGGTAATTAAGTAAATTATATACTATATTATTGACAGATATTACAGAGATCTATAAACAAGGTAAGAGGGACATATACTGCAGTGTTTAAAATAGGATAATTGAGCTTAGCCAGCTGTTACAAAAACTTGAACTTTTTAATTTCAAGGAAGGGAACTCTAGCTGGAGGACAGGGCCTGGACAGAGGCTGTCACTGCATAACATCTTTTTGAATCTTGAATTTTGAACCACATGAATATTTTTAAAACCTATGGGGTATATAACATGTATGACAATGAAATCTTGAGGAATTTATTTAATACCATGAGCTTTTCTGTATCTTAAGAAATTGAGATAATGTTACCTCTTTGTAAGAGTTTAGTAAGGATTAGAAATGAGGATACAAAAAAGTGTACAGGATGGAGTTCTGGGTTCATCTGACTGGGTTTGGGCTTGTTTCACTTTATCAAGCTGCTTGTGCAGCTGCCATACATGAATTGTAACTTTTCCAATAAAAATCATGGTAGTTGCAACCTTTTATAGAGTCCTCAATCTATGTCAGACATCATACTAAATATTTTACAATCCCCTATAAGTGGTTGGCCATATTTCAAATGAGAAAATGAAGAGGTTAGCAAAATGAAGTTAACTTTTCTTAATGGTCACTCACTTAATAAGTGGCAGAACCTAGGACTTGAGCCCAACTCTGAACCAAGTGTGATGTGTTTACAATATAAAGCTACACGGGCAAAAGTGAATTGGCTCTTGCCATTATTTTGCTCATTTTGTGCTAAAAGTCAACATTCATTCATTCAGCAAATTTTTATTGAACACCTGTTGTACGCTAGCCTCTATATGGTACTTGGGAAACATCACTTAAAACAGATTCTACCCTCATGAAAGCTTAACTTCTCCTCTAGGTGTTAGAAAAGCAGGAATATAATGAGACCAAATCTGGTAGTTGTATGTTTCATGCTGGCCTCAGAAAAAATGACCTTATTTTCTTATATCATGCCAGTCAAAGAAACAAAAGCCAAGAGGAAGAGGAAGCTAATTGTTGACAGTGTCAAAGAGTTGGATAGCAAGACGATTAGAGCCCAACTTAGTGATTACTCCGATATTGTTACTACTTTGGATCTGGCGCCACCCACCAAGAAATTGATGATGTGGAAAGAGACCGGGGGAGTGGAAAAACTTTTCTCTTTACCTGCTCAGCCTTTGTGGAATAACAGACTACTGAAGGTAATATAGTTTGCAGAATTTTAAATTTCATATAGATTTTGATCATTTTTTAAAATAAACTTTAAAAACTTTTGTTTGAATCATTTTTGATCAGGTATTGCTCAGTGATATAGCATCTTCTCTTTTTTTTCCTCCCTTAAACAACAGTATACTGAACATAAACCTGATCTGAAAGATCATGATAAGTGACACCTGCATTTCCAAAGGATGTAGAATTAATCTTCACTATTCTAAAAAGCCACTGATGTTTTTAATAACAGTTCTCTCTCCTCAACTTTCTATGATACATTACCACTTCTGTTGCCTTAGTGTGTACTGTGGTTCCAGTCTGCAATCTTTAGATGTTGCTTTCTGGCTAAAACAAGGGGTCGTTCTGCTTTTCCCACAGTACAGAAATCTGGCTTTATGAGAGTTTTTTTTCACTTACAGGCCCTTTCTGCTCACTTTAGGTTCCAGACTATTCTAAAGCAAAGTTCTGAGGCATCATAGAACCAATTGATTTTTACTATAAAGTGTTTAAAGCAGCAAGGCTTTGGTAAAACTGCTGTATATTGGAAGCACAATCGTAGAATCATTTGGAAGAAGGTTTTGAAGTGGGTTTTTTTTTTTGACTCAGTGGTCTCATTGTCAGGAATTTTTCTTAAGGAGTAATTCAAAATATGGAAAAAGCCACTTCTATAAAGATGTCCATTAATTATTATTTACAGTTAAAAGAAACTTAAAATAGTGAAGAATCATTCAAGTGTGGCATATATATATACACACATACATATATTTACTTCCACTCAGTGGAATATTCAATCATTAAAAATACTAGAAATGATAGTTCATGAAATTACTGTACAATATTAAGTGAAAAAGGCACTATGCAAAGCTGTTGGGTATGATTTCAGTTAGATTGTTTTAAGTGTATGAATATGAAAATAAACTGCAGGTAAATAAATTTAGAACATTAGCGTTATCTCCAAGTTATGAGACAATGGTTAAAAATTTCATCCTCAACTTTTCTAAAATTGCAAGTGAAAATAATTTTTACATAGAGGATTTCAAATTATAAAGTAGAATGAAGCATGAATATAGCATTAAGTAGAAATCATGCTAAATTATATATACAGATAGTTAAAACATACTTATGGAAAATAGTAATGCCAGTGGTAGGTTTTCGGTTCATGTGATTTATAGTAGAGATTTTATAATTGATATTTATTTCTTTATTTAATAGCTGTTTACACGCTGTCTTACACCACTAGTACCAGAAGATCTTAGAAAAAGGAGGAAAGGAGGAGAGGCTGATAATTTGGATGAATTCCTCAAAGAATTTGAAAATCCGGAGGTTCCCAGAGAGGACCAGCAGCCTCAGCAGCAGCAGCGTGACGTCATCGGTCTGTTCCACTGGAATAGTTCCCTGATACGATTGCAGTGAACGTTGGCTTAGAATTTACCTATATATTGCCAGAGTAAAAGAAATCAGGAACAAAGACGTATTCTCAAACTTTTGGACAGGGAAATACATGCCTTATATTCTCTGATTCCTTTGTTAGCTGGGAAGTTTTCAGAAAGGTCTGAGGCCTGGGACTTGGCCGAGTGATAGTCTACTAAAGGATTCTCCTGCCTTGGACTGGAGGTGGGACATGTCCTTTTAAAAACCTCTTCCCACCTTTAAATGTATTATAAATTTAGTAACCTTCGTGGAGGTAAAATTTTATTCAGCCTTCTTCATTAGGGAAAGTCTTAGCATATTAGTATTAAATGGTTCTAGAATGTTGAGGACTGTATGACCGTTGTCCCCTCTTCATATGATCGATTGCAGATGAGCCCATTTTGGAAGAGCCAAGCCGCCTCCAGGAGTCAATGGAGACCAGCAGAACAAACCTGGATGAGTCAGCCATGCCTCCACCACCACCTCAGGGAGTTAAGCGAAAAGTGGGACAGATGGACCCAGAACCCATGATCCCTGTAAGCACAGCTCTCCAAGATGTTTGGGGTGTGGGTGTGCGGGCAATGTTTTAGATCCCTAGTAACAGCAAGTGTTATTTAAGGAGACCTTTTGAAGTGTCTTGGTTTGGGCAGAAAATAGTAAGGAATGGGTCCAGAAAGAATGACAGCCGAGGATCAAAACACAATGTCCTGTAAGTGGGAGGTGTTCTTAGGAGTTTTTCTGACTCTGCTTCACAGTGGACTAAAGTGAGCATCCTTGGCTAATGTGGACTCCTTGACTCTGAACTTGGTTCTGGTTTTTACTTTACTTCTCAAACATTAGCCCATATTAGCCCACGGTGAATCTGACAGTTTAGATAGAAAAGTAAAGCAGCATATGGAACCTGTTAAGTACGTTGTGAGTAAAATGAAACAAACTTCCTGCTAATAATAACTTTGTCAGCAAGATGGAACATTTTTTCTCTGGTTTTATTGATATAATTGACATATATAAATTGTATTAGTTTTGGGTGTGCAATAGATAATGATTTGATAGATGTATATATTGTGAAATGATTATTACCATGGTAAGTTCAGTTAACATCCATCACCTCACAGAATTAGATTTTTTTCTTGTCACGAGAACTTTTAAGATCTACTCTTAGCACCTTTCAAGTACATAGTATATAGTTGAACCTCCTTATCCATGGATGTATACTGAGGGCTGTCTGCAGTACGAGACTTGAGCATCTGTAAATTTTAGTATTCACAGGGGATCCTGAAACCAATCCCCTGTAGATACTGAGGGACACCTGTATTGTTAAGTGTAATCATCATACTGTGTATTAGATCCCCAAAACTGACTGTGACCAGTATCTACTCGTTTCCCCCACCCCCTAGTAACCACCATTCTACTCTCTGCTTCTGTGAGTGTGAGCTTTTTAAGATACTTAAGATTCCACATGTAAGTGATATATCTATCATGCAGGATTGAGCGTTCTCTGATTTATTTCACTTAGCATAATGCCTTCAGGGTCCATCCATGTTGTCACAAAAGGCAGAATTTCCTTCTTACGGTGAATGATATTTCGTTGTGCACGTATATCACATTTTCTTTATCCATTTATGTGTTGATGGATACTTAGGTTGTTTCCATAGCTTAGCTATTATAAATAGTGCAGTGAACATTGAAGTGCAGATACTTTTCAGATAGCAATTTTATTTCCTTTGGATAAATAGTGGCTGCACCAATATACATTCCCACCAACAGTGCAAGAGGATTCCCCTTTTCTCCTCATCCTTGCCAACACTTGTTATCTCCTGTTTTTTGGGTGATGCTTTATTGTGGTTCTTATTTACGTGCCCCTGATTAGAGATGTTGAGCACCTTTTCATGTACCTGTTGGCCATCAGTATTGCTGTCTTCGGGAAAATGTCTGTTCAGATCCTCTGCCCATTTTAATCAGTTTGTTTTGCTCTTAAGTTGTGTTGCATTCTTTATATATTTTGGATATTATTCTCTGATTTGCAGATATATTAGTTTGATGAAGTCCTACTTGTTTATTTTTGCCTTTGGTGTCAAATCCAAAGTCGTCAGGACCAATGTTTTCTTCTAGGATTTTTATGGTTTCAGGTCTTAGATTCAAGTCGTTAATCCATTTTAGTCTTTTGCACGCGTCTGTCCAGTTTTCCCAACACCATTTATTGAAGAGATTGTCCTTTCCTCATTGTATGCTGCTTTGTGCTAAATTAACTGACCATATATGCAGAGGTTTATTCCTAGACTCTAGACTCTATTTAGACTCTATTCTCTTCCGTGTTCTGGTTTATTCCTTATAAATATTCCTGTATATCTTTAATACTAAGCAGTTTTAGGCTCTCTTATATACTCATCCAGTTGCTGAAAAAAGGTAAAGCAACGTCTTGCTACTTCATTTAGACTGGCTACCATTAGACTGGCTACCATTAAGTTCACTTCGTGTTCCTATCCTGAGTATAAAGGAAGGAGGTGGTCTGGTTTAAGGCTTCCCAAGCTTAAGTCTATAGAATAAATTAACTCTGGGCAAAGGGAGGCTTTTCGGTACCTTAGGCTCTTGGTTCAGCCTCCATCATCAAGACATTGGCAAAAGAATATTCTTTGCCAATTTTAACAACTAGTTCTCTATGCCCTCGGATGGTAAGGAGTTGTTAAAAAAAAGCGTTTTTGAGTTCAGGAACGGGAACAAGTAATTAGTGGGTTACTCTAGTACCACTCTCCGGGTAGTTGTTCCCTTGTCACTCTTTTAAGTCCAAGAAGAAAGAAATTCAAGAAATGGACCCAGAAAATTTGCTGCTGGAAGAGCACAAAGGCTCTTATTTCGAGCTCAGGCTGAGTTGCAGTAGCCCTTATACAGCAATGGTCGACAGTACCAGGCTAATTAATGTTCGAACCTTTTTGCGTTGCCCTGGAGTCAGTGGGTTCTGTTCAGTCCTAAAATGCTAATACAGAAAGTGTTGAGGGTTTTTTCTTGTTTGCAAATTCCTAACATAGAATTAAACAAAACACTTTTGTTCTAAGATAATGAATGGATTAATTTCCTTTGTAAAGTACTTTAATGTTGTGGCTTTACAGTAAAAGAACAAGATGTGTCATCAGGTTTTAATTATGAGGAAGTGTGAAAACTGCAGCAACTACATGCATGTTTGCATAGTTAAGAGAAGCTACCCTGGAAATGTGCATCTGAACTTGCCTTATCTTTATTGCTTTAAGCCTCAGCAGGTAGAGCAGATGGAAATACCTCCTGTAGAGCTGCCCCCAGAAGAGCCTCCAAATATTTGTCAATTAATTCCAGAGTTAGAACTTTTACCAGAAAAAGAGAAGGAGAAAGAGAAGGAGAAAGAAGATGATGAAGAGGAGGAGGTAAGAAAACGTTGTAAAAAAAGATCTGATGAATAAATTCCCATTCTAGGTTTAGCGAAAGTCTTCAACCAGCTCTTACTATTTTTCACCTTGGAGCTGAGTTCACTGTGGTGGAGCATCAGAGTGATGAAAAAATTTTGAATATAAGCAGAACTTAGCCAAATTCTTAGTGATCTAGACCATCATTAAGAACTTCAGATGTGCTGTGTTCTCTCTCATTTGTCCCTTGGGGGCTTTTCAAGGACATGGGACTTGCCCTTTCACTGATTTCTTGACTTCTGAATTGTCTGTGAGCTGCTTTTGTTATTGTGTGGTCAGCTATTAGCATCTGCCTCTCATCTATTTGTGTGGATTTTGCTTTTTCATTAGACTGGAGTGGTTTGTCCTGGGGCATGCTTTGGCTGTTCAGGTTTTTTCTTTCCCTCTTTTCCTGGATCTTTAAGGTTGTATATTAGAATGTGTATTCTTCTATTTGATGTTCTGTCAAATATTTTAAAGTTTCTTCCAATTTTCATTACCGTCTGGTCGTGTTTGTAATTTATGCCAGCACAGACTTCATAACCATTTAGTGCTTCACATGAGCCTTATACTGTTTTAAAGTCAGAATGTAGCCCCGAAGCTCTGCCAGCCTGTGTGCTAGAGTATCTCAGCCTTAGTGTTCAATTAGCATTTAAAATTATACTTTCTATGTTAAGCTGTTATTAACTCCTGGTTCTTTGGATGTGGTGATAGTTGCAGCATAGCCTGGAAGCATCTCAGCTGTTGCCCCATGCCAACTTAAGACAGTCTTGTAGGTGGCAGGTGACTGGCAGCCACGCCACTCCAGTTAAATATATATTATAATTATAGCCCATTGCTTTTAAAACACTGTATGGAACAGTATTACTTACTCATCTTTGCTAGCCTGCAGGCTCTTTGGTAGTGGTCCATAGTGAGATTAGGAATTTTCTGGAATACCATCGTCCAGAAAATCATGCTACAAAAAAAATACATAAATATACAATACATTCAGTTAAAATAAACAGTATGCTTAGTGACATAGTTGGTTTATTTCCTTGCTTAAGTTTCTTACCTTAGCAAGGGCCGGTAACGCATAGCTCGCCAACCAGCGATAGTCCATGGACCAGACCGTGTAGATCACACACTTATAGACCAGTACAGAGTCATATATTCAGTTAACTGCTTGCAGGTACAGAGGATTTTCTTTTGTAATTTAAGAAGGATGTCGAACTAGATGCTAAGTGATTTTTCCATTGGTCAAAATGCACACAATTTAGAGCTTTCAGGAGATACGGAAATGCTTCATTTTGTGCTTCATTTTGTAGCAGTTTTGGCAGTTTTTTGTTTTTGTGTGGGGGGTCATTTTCGCTCAGGATGAAGATGCCTCAGGGGGTGATCAGGATCAAGAGGAAAGAAGATGGAACAAAAGGACTCAGCAGATGCTTCATGGTCTTCAGGTAAAGTCTTAGAGAAAAAATTGCATCAAAGGCTTTTGGCAGTGTTTCCTTAAAAAAAAAAAAAAAAAAAAAATTAACCAGAAAACCTTTTGTGAAACTTTTTGCAAAACCACACACCTTAAACTATTTTAATACATAAGCTGTTGGGCTAAGAGTAAGCCTGGAAAGCATCCAGGTGAACACTTTCCCGTGGTTACCCTGCAAAGCAGAGCTCCTTTGTGTGTGCACATTTTCTTACTTTTGGTTGAGCAAATTTAATGGGTTGAATCACTAATTAGAAAAAAAGAATCATCTATATTAGGTTGCCCCAACAAATGTTAACTTTGCCCCCTTGCCTTTTTTAATGTGAGAAACACCCTGGTACTGTTCAAAAATCTACTCCTAGCCCCCAACAGAATATACAGTATACTTTTTTCAGTATCGAAAAGTAGTATCCTTTTAAAATTACTACTTCATTGTGTAGATTATTTTCATTTAATTCTTCCTTTCATTTCAGCGAGCTCTCGCTAAAACTGGAGCTGAGTCTATCAGTTTGCTTGAGTTGTGTCGAAACACGAACAGAAAGCAGGCTGCAGCAAAGTTCTACAGCTTCCTGGTTCTTAAAAAGCAGCAGGCTATTGAGCTGACACAGGAAGAACCGTACAGCGATATCATTGCAACCCCCGGACCAAGGTTCCACATCATTTGAGCAGCTAGAGCATTATAGCTAGTGTTCATTTCACTAGTGTGTACAAATTGCCCCCATGTGTAGGGCACACAGAACCCTTCAGAACCCTTCAAGAAAATTTAGATTTTTGTGTGTACAAAGTCCCTGCCTCTTTCTTCATGTTTTCTGGTATTTTAAATTTATCAATTAAGGGAAACTGCTTGTATGGTGTTTGTGCTCTGATGGAGAAAACAAGTACCCCAAGTTTATTTTAACAGTCCAGAACAGATTTGTGCAATATTGGCGCATATAATACTGTTGAGTAGCAGTGGAAAGTCAGGGTTTTTATCTTAGTTCTCCATTAATGCATTGTAAAGGAGAACTTTTCAGGAAAAAATGCCTGACAGTTAATAACTATAGTGTGAATCGTCTTTTCCCACCAGCACCGGGCAGTCTTCTTCGTAACCATTGTGCTTTAGGGATGGTGCCCAAAGCAGAGATTGTCCTCTTAGGTTTTAAAGTATAATTCCACACTTGATCATGGGGTTGTGTGAAATTGTACTGTAACTAATCCCTTTCAGCTACAAAAAAATAGGACTTGGTTTAAAGTGCCCTATTTTTTGTAAATCATTCCATTTGAACCTTTTTAATGAATCTTACTATCCTGAAATCTCTTGTTTTAGTGAGGCTCTGAAATGAGCAGAAATAGACTTTTTAGCGTAGAATGAATATAAAAAGCATTTATAACTTTCCAGGAGCTATAAATCAAAGTTTTAAAAAGATGTTTGGATATATTTGAGTATTCAGATCATGAAAATAGAAATTGCTATGCCAACTGAAAGGACAAACTGATGGGAAATCGTACAACTGGTTGACTTAACCTTTAAGCAGACAGTGCTGTAAAAACTAATGGCTTCTCTGATATTTATTATGTTTTAGTACTGATCATTTTTTCCAGTGCTTGCACACTCCTGTGTTTGGAACTCTAATAGCTTTGCAACAGAAATCCAGTATCCGGTTTCCTATAATTTAAGTGAAGAAAAACACATCCAAATAAAGGCTTTAATATTAACAGATCAGATAGCACCAGGAATTATGTGACTGTTACGATTATCAATACATGTCTTAACATTTTAGGGCAAAATTACACACTGAAAAGTTCTAGCTTTTAAGTGTTGGCACTTTTGTGGAAAACAAAAATCACTCAGACTTCAGTGTATACCCAATAATTTTAAATTATGTGAGATGTTTTAAGTTTGTGAACTCGTAATTACTGTTTTGATGATTCAGTTTCTTGAGAATGGTAATTGTATAAAATTGCTGTTGCCGCTTTATTTTCAATATGATGTGCCTGTAAACCATGGTTTTTTCTCCCTTTGTATAAAGACATTGTAGATAATTGAATGTTTGATTATAGAAAGGTCATTAGTTTCTTGTTACACATTTTGTTAGTCTGGTTTTTGTTGCTTATCAGGTTTAATATTGTTCTTGAAAATAGTTGATGCTATGTTATGTATAACTTTTCTAATAAAAGTTGTGTTATAAGCTGTAAATTTTGAGGTATTGGTATTCAGTTGGTGGCACTCCCCAAGAAAACATGGCTTCATCTTTTTTGCCCTATCTTGAATAATTATCCAAACAAATAGTAAGTGAGCTTTTCAAGAGGGCTTAGAGTAAAAAATAAACCGTTACAATGGCTGGAGCTGAGGAATCTCTGGGGCACAGATCAGCCCTGTAACTGCTAAGTCCATAACAAATATGACATGCCTGTGGGTTCTTGGCGCCCTAAACAATTGTAGCCATGGGCAACGTCCTGGAGATTTTCTGGGGCCATCTGAGAAGCCTACCTTAGCCAGGGCTTTCGGTAGGTAACTTGGAATGTATCCACCTTTGCATTCAAGCATCTGACTTGTCCTGCCACCAGCTGTGAGCTTTAAGACTTTCAAGACTTGATGGTTTAAGTAAGCCGTGCTGTATCTTCCGCATAAATAGTTTAATACTGTTTATAATAGAAAAACCAATGTTTACTAAACACCAATTAGCCTCAACCCGAAGATGCTTTAATTTGAGGCTCACCACCTGTGGTCAAGACAGCCTAGTAAAGAATTGCAGCCTAATATGTAAGTCATGGGAGCCTAGAATACAGCATGCCAAAGTACCTGCAGATAGTCCAACGAGAAAAAGCTTTTGCTAAGATTTGAAAGATAACTCAGTGTGGTAATGGTTTTATTATCAGGTATAGCAGAACCATGAGTATTCAACTTGGGACTAAAAAGCCTAGGTAGAGATGTGAGAGTGGAATCCTGCCCCTTGACTTCCTTCCTCAACTTAGAGCTAACAAAAAGGGTGCAGTAGGGCTTTCCTGGTGGCACAGTGGTTCACCTGCCGATGCAGGGGACACAGGTTCAAGCCCTGCTCCGGGAAGATCCCACGTGCCACGGAGCTCCTAAGCCCGTGCACCACAACTGCTGAACCTGTGCTCTGGAGCCCGCGTGCCACAACTACTGAGCTCGTGTGCCTAGAGCCCATGCTCCGCAACAAGAGAAGCCACTGCAATGAGAAGCACATGCACCACAACGAAGAGTCGCCCCCGCTCGCCGCAACTAGAGAAAGCCCGCATGCAGCAACAAAGACCCAGCACAGCCAAAAATTAATTAATTTTTAAAAAGGGGGGGTGCAGTAGAGCCATGGGCCAGGGGTGTAGAAACTCAGCTTCAAAATCTTAATTTGATTATGGAGCCTAAAGCCCAAGAAGCTTTATTCTCTATCTGGGCCAGATCGTATACAAGCAGAGGTTCTCAACCTCGCTGCCCTTTGTGGTCACCTGAGGAGCTTTAAAAAATACTGGATGTCTGGGTCCTATTTCCTGCAGAATGTTTTTCTGGATTGCTAATGCCCACTGAATACAAAATAACTGAATGGATGGAAGGAAATAAAGTAATAGATCTCCCACAACAATCTGAGAGTCAACATTAGTGCGCCTGCAAGGCGTATCTTATTTACTGTGTGGTTTGGAGTAATGCCTGACATGCTGCCACCAGTCGCAGAATTTGAGAAAAATCCGTCAAGTGAAAAGTAAACTGGTATTTACAGTTAAATAGCCCAGGGTTGCCTTGAGACTCCATTTCCTCAACCATCAATCTGGGTGGTTGGTACAGAACTTGCAGAGTATTGGCGAAGGGTCCCTAAAAGTGGGCACTCAGTAAATTGTGGCGGTTGTAAAAATGTTTAAAGCAAGGGATTCATATTAGAAAATGGAGTTTTCAAGATATGAATCTGAAAGAGTGGGATGCAAGAAAGGATTGTGAAGAGACTAAAGGTCTTTGTAAACACTAGGGAATCTGAGTAAGATGCCAGAAGGAACCTAGGAGATGGTCTCTCTCTGAACATTCCCTCCCTTTCAGCACATACCTTCCTTCTGCCTTCAGTGCCCCATGACATGAGCAATCCTGGCTGCAAAGATAGTGACATAGGAGGCTCCTGAACTCCCCTCCTCCCATGGACATACCAAATGTACAGCTGCACATGGAGCAGTTTCCTTTGAAAGAAATCCAGAAACCCTAAGCGACTCCTATACATTGGGTAAAACCAGAACATACCCACGTCAAAGTGGGTAGGAAAGGCTGAGACATGCTTGACATAAACCTCACCCCCAGCACAGCAATATATAATCAGGAGAGATTATATAATCAGGAGAGAACTCCAATTCCAACTTCTCCCTGAAGAGTGAAGGACTTGGACCCCACATTCACCACCACAACTCTTAAGACCCCACCCAAGGGACAGGCTCCCAAAATACCTAATTCTAAAAGCCAATGGGGCTTGCATCCGGGAGACCCACAAGACTAGCAAACGTTTTTAACAGGTGTGCGAGCACTCGCCACAGCTATCCTCCCAGGGTTCAATGCAAAGGGAGCAAAGAAAGGCTCTTATTTGTGTACTTTAAAAGCTGATTCCTGGGCTTTCCTGGTGGCGCAGTGGTTGAGAGTCCGCCTGCCGATGCAGGGGACACGGGTTCGTGCCCCAGTCCGGGAAGATCCCACATGCCACGGAGCGGCTGGGCCCGTGAGCCATGGCTGCTGAGCCTGCGCGTCCGGAGCCTGTGCTCCGCAACGGGAGAGGCCACAGCAGTGAGGGCCTGCGTACCGGAAAAAAAAAAAAAAAAAAAAAAAAAAAAGCTGATTCCTAAGGGTCAGGTTTCTAATTGAGCACACTTACAGGGGCTGACTGCAATCCTCCTCAGACTAGGGAAACCAGCAGACGCCTCCCCCCCGCTCTCTCCCTCTAGCTTGCTTCAAGTCACCAGTATATCCCTGAAAGGAGCTTTCACAAGTGTCTTATGCCCCAGCTTTTACGGCTGCTGCCTGAGGGAAAGACCCTTGGATCACCTGACTCTGAGAGCCAACAGGGTTCACAAGTTGACATTCACAAGTCCCACAGAACTGTAGCAAACAACAAAGGAGTTCTTAGCTTAGACTCAGAAGCACGCACACGCGCACACACACCCCACTGCCATAGACCCAGGCCCAAATCAGAGGGAGCAGGCAAAACACCCACCTGGAAGGTCTAAATACTTTAACCAGCTGCTGCCTAAAGGTCCAGCTTCCAACCAGCCTGTATCTATGTGCTGATTGCAGTCCTTCCCTTTGGGACATTGTCATATCTGGGTACACCCTCAACTACTGAGAGCCAGTAGGAACAAAGAAAGCAGCCTGGACAATCACAAAGGCTTGAGAAACAACTAGGAGCAAGGGCTAGGCTTACTGCTGAGGCTCATCTCTTACACAAGACCACTTTGTCAGGACTGGGAGAGGTGACTGTTCTGTCTAAGCACAGACACCGACACAGTCAAAGAAAATGAAGAAACAGAGAAATACGTTACAAACAAAAGAACAAGACAAATACCCAGAAACAGATCCTAATGAAACAGATATAAGTGATGACCCAATAGACATTTCAAAATAATATATAGATGTTCACTGAAGTCAGGAAAACATTGCATGAACAAAGTGAGAATTTCCATAAAGAGAAAAAATATTTTAAAGTACCAAATAGGAATCACAGAGTGTACGAATACAATAACTGTACTGAAAAATTCAATAGAGGGGTTCAACAGCAGACTAGTCAAGCAGAAGGAAGAATCAGCTAACTCAAATCCAGGGAGTAGAATTCATCTGGGCTGGGGAACAGAAAGAGAAAGAGAGACAATAGTGTGAGGGACTTACGGGAAGTCATTAAGAGGATCAATATACATATTATAGGGGTCCCAAAAAAAGAAGAGAGAGAGAGAGAGAGAGGCAGAAAGCTTGTTCAAAGAAGTCATGGCTGAAAACTTCCCTAACCTGGTCCCACTGGACTGTATACATTTGAATACTTTAAAAGCTGCTGCCTGAGTTTCTGGCTTCCAGTCAGCCTAAATCCAGATGCTGACTGAGATTCTCCTCTTCGGGACACATACAGGTCTTGGCACACTCTCAACTACTGGGAGCCACTAAAAATAAATCTTCTTGGACAATCACGAAAGTTTGAAAGACAACAAAGAGCTAAACAGGGTTAAATGATAAGGTTCCTGTCCTACATGAGGCCACTCCTTCAAGACTAGGAGAAGTGACTCTTCTACCTAATGCACAGAAACCAACACAGAAAGTCAAGGAAAATGAAGAAAAAGAGAACTATGTTCCAAACGAAAGAACAAGATAAAATCTCAGGAATATATCCTTAATGAGACAAAAATAAGTGATTTATCTGATAAAGAGTTTAAAGTAATGGTCATAAAGGTGCTCACTGAACTCAGGAGAAGAATGGATGAACCCAGTGAGAACTTCAAAAAAAAAAAAAAAAAGACAGAAAATGCTGTATAAAAAAGTACCAAAGGGCTTCCCTGGTGCGCAGTGGTTGAGAGTCCGCCTGCTAATGCTGCTGATGCAGGGGATGTGAGTTCATGCCCCGGTCCGGGAATATCCCACATGCCACGGAGCGGCTGGGCCCGTGAGCCATGGCCGCTGAGCCTGCGCGTCTGGAGCCTGTGCTCCGCAACGGGAGAGGCCACAACAGTGAGAGGCCTGCGTACCGCAAAAAAAAAAAAAAAAAAAAGGTACCAAACATAAGTCATATTAATGAAGAATACAATAACTGAACTGGAAAAAATGTACTAGACTATAGTACATTAACAGAGCAGGAAAAAAAAAAGAAAAAATAAATGAAGGTAGTTTAAGGGACTTATGGGACAACATCAAGCAGACCAACGTTTGCATTATAGAGATCTCAGTAGGGAAGAGAAAGAAAAAGTGACAGAAAATGTATTTGGAGAAGTAATGGCTGAAAAATTTCCTAACCTAGTAGTGAAGGTTAAAAGACAAAAGTTTTAGTAAAAAAACAATTATAACTACAATAATTAAGGGATACAAAAGATAAAAAGATGTAAAATGTGACATCAAAAATACAAAATTTGGAGGTGGGGGAGACAATAAAAATGTAGAGCTTTTAGAATGCACTCAAACTTGTTATCAAATTAAAATAGACTGCTATAGATATAAGGTGTTATATGTAAGGCTCATGGTAACCACAAAGCAAAAGTCTATAGCAGATACAAAAAAGATAAAGAGAAAGGAATTGAAGGATACTACTAAAGAAAATCAAACCACAAAGGAAGAGAACAAGAGAAAAAGAAAGGAACAGAGGAACTACAAAACAGTCAGAAAACAATTACCACACAATAAACACACACATATCAATAATTTCTTCAAATGTAAATGGACTAAATTCTCCAGTAAAAAGAAATAGGTCTCTCTTTTTTTTTAATCCATTCAGCCACCCTATCTCTACAGGGCCTATAGGAGACTCCAGATATAAGGACACACACAGACTAAAAGTAAAGGGATGGGAAAAGATATTCCATGCAAATGGAAACCAGAAGAAAGCTGAGATAGCTATACTTATATCAGACAAAATAGACTTTAAAATAAACACTTCATTAAGAGACAAAAAGGACATTACATAATGACAGAGGTCAATCCAACAAGAAGACAAAACATTTGTAAATATTTATGCACCCAAGATAGGAGTACCTAAATATATAAGACAAATTAATTGAACTAAAAGGAGAAATAGACAGCAAAACAATAAAGGTAGGGACTTTAATACCCCGCTTGCATAAATAAATGGAAAGATATTTCATGCTCATGGATTGGAATAATTAATACTGTTAAAATGTCCATACTACCCAAAGCAATCTACAGATTCAATGCAATCCCTATCAAAATTCTGCTGCTTTTTTTTTTTTAACAGAAATAGAACAAACAATCCTAAAATTTGCATGGAACCACAAAAACCCTGAAAAGCCAAAGCAATCTTGATAAAGAATAAAGCTGGAGGCATCACACTCTGTGATTTCAAACTATATTACAAAGCTATAGTAATCAAAGCAGTATGGTATTGTCATAACAACAGACACATAGATCAATGGAACAGGATAGAGAGCCCAAAATTAAACCCATGCATATATGGCCAATTAACTTATGACAAAGGAGCCAAGAATATACAATTGGGAAAGTACAGTGTCTTCAAAAATGGTATTGGGAAAACTGAACAACCACATGCAAAAGAATGAAGCTGGAAATTACATGATAATTAACTATAAATCAATTAAAGTTTGAGTGTAAGACCTGAAACCATAAAACTCCTGGAAGAAAACATAGGTGATAAGCACCTTGACATCAGTCTTGGCTAAGATTTTTTAGAGCTGACCTTAAAAGCAAAGGCAACAAGCAATACTAACAAGGAGGACTACATCAAATCAAAAGCCTTCTGCACAGCAAAGGAAACCATCAACAAAATGAAAAGAAAACAAAAAGAATGGGAGAAAATATTTGCAAAATATATATCTGATAAGGGATTAATATCTGAAACATGAAGAAATCATACAACTCAATATCAAAACAAACAATCTAATTTAAAAATGGGCAGAGTGTCTGAGTAGACATTTTTCCAAAAAAGAAATACAGATGGCCAACAGGTACATGAAAATATGCTCATCATCACTAATGATCAGGGGAATGAAAATCAAAACCACAATGAGATACCACCTCACACCTGTCAGAATGGCTATTATCAAAAAGACAAGAAATAACAAATGTTGGTGAAGATGTGGAGAAAAGGGAATACTTTGTACACTGTTAGTGAGAATGTGAATTGGTGCAGCCACTATGAAAAACAGTATGGAGGTTCCTAAGAAAATTAAAAACAGAGTTTCCATATGATCCAGCAAGTCTGCCTCTGGGTATTTATTTATGTGAAGAAATTGAAAACATTAACTCAAGAAGATACACATTTCCAAATTCACTGCAGCATTATTTACAATAGCCAACATATGGAAACAACCTAAGTGTTTATGATGGATGAATAGATAAAGAAGATATGGTGTGTATATGTATATTTTATACACAAACACACACAGTGGAATATTATTCTGCCATAAAAAAACAAATGACATGAAATTTCTCCATTTGCGAAAACACAGATGGAACTTGAGAACATTATGCTAAATGAAATAAGTCAGAGAAAATCAAATACCATGTGACATCACTTATATGTGGAATCTAAACAGATAAGCAAACAAAAATCCTCAAATTCACAGATATAGGGAACAGATTAGTGGTTGCCAGAGGCAGGTGGAGGGGAGGGGTTGGTAAAATGGGTGAAGGAGGTCAAAATGTACAAACTTTGAGTTATAAAATAAATAAGTCATGGGGATGTAACGTACAGCACGGTGACTATAGTTGTTAATACTGTATCGCATAATTGAAAGTTGCTAAGAGTATATCTTAAAAGTTCTCATCACAAGAAAAAAATTTGTAACTGCATATGGTGACAGATGTTAACTTGTGGTGATCATTTTGCAATATATACAAATATCAAATCATTATGTTGTACACCTGAAACTAATACAATAATATATGTCAATTATACTTCAATTTAAAATAAAGAAATAATAGCTGAGAACTTTCCAAACCTGGGGAGAGAATTATACATCCAAGTTCACAAAGCTAATATAACACTATTATCTCAGTGCAAATAAAACCTTATCCAAGACACATTATAATGAACCTGTCAAAAATCAAAAATAAAGAGATGGGGCTTCCCTGGTGGCGCAGTGGTTGAGAGTCTGCCTGCCGATGCAGGGGACACAGGTTCGTGCCCCGGTCCGGGAAGATCCCACATGCCGCAGAGCGCCTAGGCCCGTGAGCCATGGCTGCTGAGCCTGCGCATCCGGAGCCTGTGCTCCGCAATGGGAGAGGCCACGACATTGAGAGGCCCGCGTACCACAAAAAAAAAAAAAAAGATAATCCTAACAGCCAAGGTAAAAAAGATAGTAACCTATAAAGAAAGTCCCATTAGGCCTGCTCTCAGCAGATTTCTCAGCTAAAACTCTAGGTCAGGAGAGAAGCAATGATATATTGAAAGTGCTGAAAGAAAAAAATTGGCAGCCCAAAATATTCCATCCAGCAAAGTTATCCTTCAGATATAGATACGAAGGAGACATAAAGATTTTCCTAGAGCAGAAAAACGAAATCTGAAGGAGTTCATCACCACTAGACCTGCTTTGCAAGACATGCTAAAAGGGGTTTTTTCAAGCTGAAATTTAAAGATGCCAATTAGTAACATGATAGCATACAAAAGTATACAGCATACGGGTAAAAGTAAATATTCAGTCAAACTTAAAAAACTAATTCTGTAGTAGGATGGTGTGTTAACCACTTAACTACAGTATAAACATCAAAAGAAAAGAGTATTAAAAATAATTATAGCAAAAAAAAAATTATAGCTACTATAATTTGTTAATGAATACACAATATAAACAGTAAATAATGCATCAAAATCTTAAAAGAGGGAAAGTAAAAGGGGGAAGGTCTTGTAGAAAATTGAAGTTGCTATCAGCTTAAAATAGACTGTTTTATCTATCAGATATCTTATGTAAGCATCATAATAACCACAAGGCAAAAACCTACAGTAAAAGCACAAAAGATAAAGTGGAAACAGAATATACTATCATAAAAAATCACCAATTTATAAAGGTAGCCAGGAACAGAGGTTAAAAATAAACAATGGAAATATAAAACAAACAGAGAACTATTAATAAGATTGCATTAGTTAAGTCCTTACGTATCAGTAATAAGTCTAAATATGTGTGGGTTGAATTCACCAATGAAAAGACCCAGCATGGCTGGATGGATTAAAATCAAGACCCCACTATATGCTGCCTACAAGAGACTCACTTCAGGTTTAAGGACACACATAGGCTCAGAGTGAAGGAATGGAAAAATATATTCCTTGCCAGTGGAAACAAAAAGTATGTGGCAGTAGCTATACTTGTATCAAACACAATAGACTTTAAGCCAAAAACATTAATAAGAGACGAAGAAGGTCAATATGTAAGGATAAAGGGGCTCGATTCATGAAGAAGATATAGCAATCATAAATACACATATACCCAACATCAAAGCACCCAAATATATATATTGCTATATAGCAAATATAAACATCTCTGAAGGGAGAAAGAGACAGTAATAGTAGGGAGCTTTAGTACCCCACATTCAACATTGGATAGATCATCTAGACCAAAATTCAAAACTGAAACATTGGACTTCAGCTATACATTAGACCAGATGGACTTAGACATTTACAGAACATTCCATCCAAAAGCAGCAGAATACACATTCTTCTCAAATACACATGGAACGTTCTTCAAGGATAGCTATATATTAGGCCATTAAACAAGTCAATAAATTTAAGAAGACTGAAATCGTATCAATCATCTTTTCTGACCACAGTGGCATGAAACTAGAAATCCATTACAAGAGGAAAACTACAATATGCACAAATACGTGGAGATAAAACAAAATGTTCCTAAGCAATCAATGGGTTGAAAAAGAAATTGAAAGAGAAATCAAAAATATCTTGGGGCAAATAAAAATTGGAAATACAACATACCAAAACTTACAGGATGCAGCAGAAGCAGTTATAAGAGGGAATTTTACAGCAGTAAACACTTACATAAAGAAAAAAGAAAGGGCTTCCCTGGTGGCGCAGTGGTTAAGAATCTGCCTGCCAATGCAGGGGACACGGGTTCGATCCCTGGCCCAGGAAGATCCCACATGCTGCGGAGCAACTAAGCCTGTGCGCTACAACTACTGAGCCCATGTGCCACAACTACTGAAGCCCACATGCCTAGAGCCCATGCTTTTCACCAAGAGAAGCCATGACAATGCAAAGCCTGCACACTGCAACAAAGAGTAGTCCTCACTCTCTGCAACTAGAGAAAGCCTGCGCACAGCAACAAAGACCCAACACAGCCAAAACTAAATACAAATAAATTAATTAATTTTTAAAAAAAAGAAAAAAGAAAGATCTCAAATAGCCAACCTAACTTTACACGTTAAGGAACTATAAAAAAGAAAAAACTAAATCTAAGTTTAGTAGAAGGAAGGAAATAACAAATTCAAGTGGAAATCAATGAAATAGAAACTAAAAAAGACATTAGGAAAAAAATCAATGAACTTAAGAGCTGTTTTTTGAAAAGATAAATAAAATAGGCAAACCTTTAGGTAGGCTAACTAATAAAGAACTTATTAGAAATAATATTAGAAATGAAAGGGGAGATATTACAATTGATAACACAAATACAAAGTATTATAAGAGAATATTATGAATAATAAATACATGCCAACTTAGAATAGTGGATAAATTTCTACAACCTACCAAGACTGAATTATGAATAAATAGAAAATCTGAACAGAAAAATCATGAGTGGTGAGATTGAGTCAGTAATCAAAAACCATCCAATAACAAAAAAAGCCCAGGAGCAAATAGATTCACTGGTGAATTCCACCAAACATTTGAAGAGGAATTAAAACCAATCTTTCTCAACCTTTCCAAAAAATAGAAGAGGAGGGAACACGTGCAAATTCATCTTACCAGGCCAGCATTACCCTGATACCAAAAACAGACAAGGATACTATAAGAAAACTATAGACCAATAACCCTGAGGAACATAAACACAAAAATCCTCAACAAAATATTAGCAAACTGATTATAATAGCATATTAAAAGGATCATATGCCATCATCAAGTGAGATTTATTCCAGGGACGTAAGGATGGATCCACATCTGCAAATCAATTAATGTGATACACTTCATTAACAAAAGGATAAAAATCAATAGATGCAGAGAATGCATTTGACAAAATTCAACATCTTTCACTATAAAAACTCTCAACAAAATGGGTATAGAGGCAATGTACCTCAACATAATAAAGGCCGTATATGACAAGCCCACAGCTAACGTCATACTAAATGGTGAAAGGCTGAAAACTTTTTTCTCTAAGATCAGGAACAAGGCAAGAATGCCCTTACTTTAATTACTTACTTAACTTACTTACTTTGCTTACTTAACTTACTTCCCTTCCTTCCTTTTTCCTTCTTTCCTTCCCTCCTTTTTCCTTCCTTCCTTCCTCCCTGCATTGGGTCTTCATTACCATGCGCGGGCTTTCTCTAGTTGCAGTGAGCAGGGGCTACTCTTCGTTGCAATGGCCAGGCTTCTCATTGCAGTGGCTTCTCTTGTTGCAGAGCACGGGCTCTAGGCACATGGGCTTCAGTAGTTGTGGCATGTGGGCTTCAGTAGTTGTGGCTCATGGGCTCTAGAGCGCAGGCTCAGTAGTTGTGGCACATGGGCTTAGCTGCTCTGCAGCATGTGGGATCTTCCCGGACCAGGTCTCGAACCCATGCCCCCTGCATTGGCAGATGGATTCTTAACTGCTGCACCACCAGAGAAGCCCTCTTTTTTTTAAAAAATTTATTTTTATTTTATTTTTGGCTGCATTGGGTCTTCGTTGCTGTGCATGGGCTTTCTCTAGTTGTGGCTAATGGGGGCTACTCTTCACTGTGCGGGCTTCTCATTGCGGTGGCTTCTCCTGTTGCAGAGCACGGGCTCTAGCCGCGCGGGCTTCAGTAGTTGCAGTGTGCAGGCTCAGTAGTTGTGGCTCGGGGGCTCTAGAGCGCAGGCTCAGTAGTTGTGGCACATGGGCTTAGATGCTCCACAGCATGTGGGATCTTCCCAGACCAGGGCTTGAACCCGTGTCCCCCACATTGGCAGGCGGATTCTTAACCACTGTGGCACCAGGGAAGCTCTCTTTAAACTTTTATTAAAAATAGTACTAGAAGTCCTACCCAGGGCATTTAGGCAAGAAAAGGAAAGAAAAGGCATCCAAATCAGAAAATAAGAAGTAAAGTTTTATCTATTTACAGGTGACGTATATAGAAAACCCTACAGATTCTCCCCCCAAAAAATTGTTAGAATAAACAAATTTAGTAAAGTTGCAGGATACAAAATCAGCTGTGTTTCAACACACTAACAATGAACTACTGGAATGAGAAATTAAGAAAACAATCTGATTTACAATTGCATCAAAAAGAATAAAATACCTAGGAATAAATTTTACCAAGGAGGTGAAAGACCTATACATTGAAAACTATACAATATTGATGAAAGAAATTGAAGAAGACATGAAAAATGGAAAGATACTCTGAGCATATGAATTAGAAGAATATTGTTAAATATCCATACTACCCAATGCAAAATACAGATTCAATGTAATCCTTATCAAAATTCCAACAGAAATAAAACAATCCTAAAATTTGTATGGAATGACAAAAGACCCTGAATAGCCAAAGCAGTTTTGAGAAAGAGCAAAGCTGGAGGCATCACACGTCCTGATTTCAAACTATATTACAGAGCTCTAGTAATTAAAACAGCACAGGGTTGGCATGAAAACAGACGCACAGATCAATGAACTAGAACAGGGAGATCAGAGATAAACCCACTCATATACAGTCATTTGATTTACAACAAAGGCACCAAGAATACTGAATAGGGAAAGGATAGTCTCAATAAATGGCATTGGGATAATTGGGTAGCACCTGCAAAAGAATGAAAATGGACCCCTATCTTATACCATACACAAAAATTAACTCAAAATGGATTAAAGACTTGAATGTAAGACTTCAAACTGTGAAACTCCTAGAAGAAAACATAGAGTATAAACTCCTCGACATTGGTCTTGGAAATGATTTTTTGGATTTGACACCAAAAGCAAAAATAAGTAAGTCAGACTACATCAAAGAAAAAACCTTCTGCACAAAGGAAACCATCAAAAAACTGAAAAGGCAACCTACAGAATGGGAGAAAATATTTGTAAATCATC
This sequence comes from Aethalodelphis obliquidens, assembly GCF_003676395.1. Taxonomy (NCBI): domain Eukaryota; kingdom Metazoa; phylum Chordata; class Mammalia; order Artiodactyla; family Delphinidae; genus Aethalodelphis; species Aethalodelphis obliquidens. The sequence continues at coordinate 4,652,309 of NW_020838023.1, read as the reverse complement.
TATTTGATAAGAGGTTAATATTCAAATTATACAAAGCACTGATACAACTCAAGGGCAAAAAAAAATTTTTTTTTTAAAAAGGACAGAGGAACTGAATAGACATTTTTTTCAAAAAAGACATACAAATGGCCAAAGGTACATAAAAAGGTGTTCAGCATCTGTAACTATCAGGGAAATGTAAATCAAAACCACGATGAGATATCACCTCACAACAGCTAGAATGGCTATCATCAAAGAATAAGCCAAGATATGAAAACAACTTAAGTGTTTGTCAATAAATGGGTAAAGAAAATGTGGTAAATACATAACACACACAGTGGAATATTATTCAGTCATGAGAAGGAGGAAATCCTGCTGTTTGCCATAACATGGCTGGACCTTGAGGGCATTATACTAAGTGAAATAAGTCAGAGAAAGACAAATACTGTATGATATCACTTACCCGTGGAATCTAAAAGAACTGAACTCACAGAAGCAGAGAGTAGGCTGGTAGAACGAGGGGCTGAGAGGTGGGGGAAAAGGGGAGATGTTGGTGAGAGTATAAACTTTCAGTTATTAGATGAATCTGGGAATCTAATGTATACTACGGTGATTATTGTTAATAATATTTTATTATATTCTTGAAAGTTGCTGAGAGTGTAGATATTAAATGTTCTCCCCACAAAAAAGAAATGGTAATTATGTGAAGAGATGGAGGTGTTAGCTAACACTATGGTGGTAATAATTGTGTAATAGATAAGTGTATCAAATCAACGTGCTGTGCACCTTAAATTATACAATGTTATATGTCAATATTATCTCAATAAACCTAGGGGAAAATAAAACTAAAAATGAATGAAGTGAAATGAATGAATGATTGCTATAGTTAATTGGCAAAACTTTCCCTCTTTCTTCTAAAGAAATTGCAGGCTTTAATATACATTCTTTTAAGGATCTTTCTCCAAAAAAATTAAACTATATAGTGCTAAATAATTGAAAAATAATCACAATTTTTTAGAAGTCAGAAGGGGTCACCTGTGATAGTCCTAACCCAAAGGCAGGTAAACATTCACACCATTTAGAAAAATGCTGTTAAATTTCTTAAGGTGGCATGACCTACTGGTTAGTATAATACAATCCAATAAGTACCATTATATATGTCTCCTGTCATAACATGTCTCTTGAAACCATGTAAAACATGAGAAAATATCACATGACACCCCCGGGTAGAAAAATTGCTAACTTCACAATCAGGCACAGTTGGATTTAAAGCCCAGCTCTGTCACTTACCACTAGTGTGCCTTGGGCAAACCTCTTCCCTTCTCTGAACCTCAGTTTCCTCATCCATAAGGTTGGGTAGCAAGACCTACCTCGTGGGGTTTGTGAGGATCAAATGTAATACTCTGTGAATGCAGCAGGCGTCCAGCCAGGCTGGTACCTAGAAAGTATCAGGAAGTACGTAGCTACATCCATCCAAGCATTTCTTTCTTTTGTCACTATATACACATTATCACAAAAGGCAGTTAATTTCTACAAGTCTCTAAGCTTCTCCTATAAAAGTAATTTAAGAATTTATCGCTTATAAACCCTGGAGGCTAAGGGCATACACAGACAAATAGCTCTGTTCCATAAAAATAGGAAGCAATCCCTGGACATGACCTCTCAGGTGGAGCTGGGGGCCCTGGGGCATTAGTAGGTATCTGGAGCCACTTATTTTGACTATCTTCTTTTTTTTATATTACCTTTTTAAAAAATTTTACTGGAGTATAGTTGATTTACAACGTTGTGTTAGTTTCAGGTGTACAGCAAAGTGAATCAGTTACACATATACATATATCCACTCTTTTTTAGATTCTTTTCCCATATAGGCCATTGCAGAGTATTGAGTTCCCTGTGCTATACAACAGGTTCTTAGTAAAGTTATCTATTTTATATATAGTAGTGTGTATATGTCAATCCCAATCTCCCAATTTATCCCTCCCCTTCCCTTTCCCCCCTGGTAACCGTAAGTTTGTTTTCTACATCTGTGACTCTATTTCTGTTTTGTAGATATGTTCATTTGTACCCTTTTTTTAGATTCCACATGTAAGTGATATCACTCTGTTCCTGCCTTAGAGTCTTGCTTGCATGCTGTTTCCTCTAAACATTCTTAAGTTATTGTCAACTAGTAAATCAACATAGGAATTTAAAATGGTGGCAGGACAGGGAGGCTTTTATATCAAGAACATGCTTCCTTCCAGGACCGTCTGCTTCCTGTTCAGTATTCCTCCTGCTTCTCTCCCAGCTGTGCTTCTGTCAGGAGTGCAAATGCTTAGCCTCTGCAGGTAATGGAAATGAGTGAAGTGGCCCGGTGTTGGATAAACAGAGGTGGGAGGGGTGGGCGGTGTCTGCTAAAGTCTCACCAACTGCTGGTTCAGAAAAGACCCAGCATTGCCACATTTAGGGGTTTATCAAGAGAGGCCAGGAATCCAGATTCTTATGTGAATACTCCTGATTTTTTTTTTTTTTTTTTTTTTTTGCGGTATGCAGGCCTCTCACTGTTGCGGCCTCTCCCGTTGCGGAGCACAGGCTCCGGACGCGCAGGCTCAGCGGCCATGGCTCACGGGCCCAGCCGCTCCGCGGCATGTGGGATCCTCCCGGACCGGGGCACGAACCCGTGTCCCCTGCATCGGCAGGCGGACTCTCAACCACTGCGCCACCAGGGAAGCCCCTACTCCTGATTTTCAAATGTGATGTATTATCCAAAATTGTTTTCAACCTCACGCAGACCCAGCCCATTACCCTCAGGTTTGTGGCTTCTGTTGAGCTGTGTGAAGGCTGTAAGGAAAGCGATTTTGAGCCACTAAAGCAAAGCTTCCAGAGCTCTCTTCTCTGTCACAGCTTCAAAGACCACAGGTTGGCTGCTGCTTCTTCAAAGTACACTGTCTTCATTTTTCCCAAGGCCTTTATTCGATTCTTTAGGCCCAGAGGGAGAATTCTTACTTGACTTTATGCTTCAGCTTATGGCCTGCTACTACCTTGTGTGATAACCACTGTGTAACCATTATATGAGCACATAACCTAACGGAAACCTCTTCTTAGAAGCAGGGCTAGAAAAAAATTAAACCTAGGGACACAAGTCTCATCCTGTCAAATTTCCCAAAGCCCAACGATGCAGTGATTCTCAGATGTTACGAATGAAGGAGTCATGGGGGAGACTGTGAATCTGCAGGCTTGAAATTTGGCCCAGGTATCTGCCTTTTTAACGAGCATTCCTGTGGTTCTGAGGCAGGCAATTCCCAGATGACATTTTTAGATACAATTTAGCCTCATCCTCAGAGTTGCCATTTGGAACACTTGGCCAGCATCTGGAGCCCCAACTGGAGGGAGGAGGAACCCTCTGTGATCACTTATTATTTATGCTCTAGGACTAATTAGGTCTCAGTTGTCCAACAGCTGCTCAGTGGGAAATTCCCATACATTTCAAAGATGGAATGAAGCTCCCCAAGTCCCGCAAACCGATACAGGGTTATTTCCAGAGGGCATCTGGTCAAAGGGGTTCAAGTCCCACTCTAATTATCCCAGCTGCTGGCGGTCTCCTACATGCTAGGTGAATGAGTGAGAGAGCCAGTGGATGGAAAATAATCATGTCAACGGCAATCATCAAAACGTCGAGAGGTATACTAAGTGAAGTCAGAGAAAGACAAATATCATATGATATCACTCATATGTGGAATCTATTTTTTTAAAATGATACAAATGAATTTGTCTCACACTCTTAGAGCCTGGATGTGTAGGAATCATTCTGGGCCCTGGAAGATCATTTAGGAGGAGAAAGAGCTGAAAGCTTCCAATGTCTTCAGACTTCTTCCTGGGTTGCTGACAGAGGCATTCGTGGCCAGGAGTATTGGCAAAAGGGGTAGGCCAGGGGTAGAGGGTAAAGAGAAGCCTCGTCAAATTCCAGTTTTCCTGGAATTTTTTTTGTCAGTGGCCCTTGTCTTGATCCTGAGCCAAAGTTCAGGGCAGAATGACTTTGTAACGGCCCAAAGGTGACAAATGGTTTAGAGCTTCGGCAAAATCACTTTTGCTTTTAGGAGAATCATAAAATGATGATAATAAGAATAATAATAGTACAATTTGTTGCCCACTTAATAATAATAATACATTTATCATGGCTAGAATTTGTCCAACATTTGCTAGGAGTCAGGCTCTACATTAAGCGTGTCACCTGTGTTACCTCATTTAATCCTCCTAACATCTCTGTGAGATAAATAATAGTATCTCTATGATAATAATAATAGTATTATTATTAACCTTATCAAGAGATGTAGAAACTGAGTGTGACGTAGACTACAATGGTCAGTGAAGATTTCATTTGTTTCTCTACATTTCACGGCTCCGATGGTAGTTAGGTGAGGTCATGTAACTAGCTGTGACCAACGGGCTCTAAGCAGACACAAAGCACAGTTCTTCAGAACTGAGGCAGTGAAAAGCCCATATGAACTTTTCTCCCCTTTCCTCTCCTCCCCCAAGCTCAGGGATTAAGGAGGGTGGGAGTGCCACAGAAGCTCCTAGCTGGTAGAATCTCCATCAGCTCCAACAGGCTGGTCCCTGAGCAACTGAGGGGAGCAGAGCCTGTTCATAAGCTTGGGATAAACGTATACCAGGAGCAAGGGATAAGCCTTTGGTGTGTTAAGCCACTGAGACTTCAAAGTTAATTTATTAACAGCTGCATAATCTAACCTATCCTGATAGTACACTGAGGCCCTAAGAAGTTTAGTAACTTACCTTAAATAATAGATCTAATTAAGTGATTGAGTTAGAACCGGAACCAAAACTTTCTGGTTTCCAGGCAAGTCTTTCTCCTGCACAAATTCCAATCTGACTGAGATAAGGGCCATAGTTTCTATTGCACCATTCACCATGTGTGTGGCAATGACTCCAAAAACCCATGCATGAAAGACCCAGCCCATATGGGACATCTCTTAAAGACAGCTGATAGAGTAGCTCTGACAGGGCAGGCTGGTGAGAGGCAGATGTGAGGACGGAATTCCCAAGCAGACCCTGCACGTGACAAAGCTAAAAAGTCACTAAAAGCAGATACAAGCAGAGGGATTGCCAAATCACCTCACAAGGTCACATGAATTTACTACAGTCCAAGGCCTGGCCCTCAGTCTTACCCGATCTGCTCAGCAGACCCAAAGCAGATTCACTGCTCAGAGTCCAACTTGGAGTATCCAACTCACAGAAGACTTAAACCAGAAATCCAATTTGTCATTTTGTTCTCAGAAACATGATCATCACATGATCAATAATGATTTCGTTGTCCTAATTAGTGCATTCTCTCATTTGATCTCTGGGTTCATCCTTGAAATACATTCTGACCTGGCTTCTGGGATAGTTCACATTTGCTCTCTCAGCTGTTTGTTTTTCCCACCTCACTACAAGCTCGCTCTCAGATTTCTTTGTTGAGTCCTCATCTCCCTGTCCTTAACACTGGAATGCCCCAAGGCTCAGTCCTTGAAAGGTTTTTTCCTATGTGCACATTCCCTTGGTAATTTCTTCCAGTCGCATTGCTTTAAATAGCATCCACGTGCTGATAACTCAACTCTATACCTCCAGCTGACTTCAGTCTTGAACTCGGGCTGCCCTCTTGATCTGTCCCCGGGGATATGTACTGACCATCTCAAATTTAACACGTCCAGAGCTGAGCTTCTGATCTTCACCTACAAACAAGCTCCTCCTGTAACTTCACCATCGTAGTCAATGGAACTACCATTTCCTCAAACCCACCACCTTGGAGTCCCCCTTGACTCAATTTCTCTCACACACCCTACTTCTTACCCTCCAACAAATCCTGCTGCTTTGTCTTCAAAATATAGCCAGAGGGGCTTCCCTGGTGGTGCACTGGTTGAGAGTCCGCCTGCCAATGCAGGGGACTCGGGTTCGTGCCCCGGTCCGGGAAGATCCCACATGCCGCGGAGCGGCTGGGCCCGTGAGCCATGGCCGCTGAGCCTGCGTGTCCGGAGCCTGTGCTCCGCAAAGGGAGAGGCCACAACAGTGAGAGGCCCGCGTACCGCAAAATAAAAATATATATATATATATATATATATATATATATATATATAGCCAGAATTCAACCACTTTTTACTACCTTGATTGCTACCATCCAAGTTACCATCATCTCTTTCCCTGGATCACTGCCTCTCAACTGGTTTCCCTTTCACGTTAGCCAACTCCCTCCTTCAAACTCTCCCCAATGCAGAAGCCAGAGGGATCATGTTAAAACCTTTGTCAGATCACATGACTCCTCTGTTCACTACCTTCCAAAGGCTTCCCATCTCACTCAGAGTAAACACCAGTCATTACAATGGCATTGGCCCCGGGGCAAATTCAGTCTCCTCCACTACCTCTTTGATCACATTTCCTACTTCCTTTCTCCTTGCACTCCAGTCACTGGCTTCCTTGCTATGCCTGGAACAAGCTAGGCCCATCATACTTCAGGATTATTATACTGGTAACTTCCTTTGTCTGGAATGATCTTCCCTTAGATGTCCATGTGGTTCGCTCCCTCACCTTCCTCAGAAATTTGGGCTTGATTCAGTTAGGATGGCTCACTGCTACTCCATGTGGTGTCATCTTTGCTGACTCATGTTTTTGCGGTGAGTTGGTGGTCCATGTCTAGTATTTGGTTGTCTGTTGGTAGGAATGATGGGTATAACTAGGCCGTGTGCTATTCATAGTCTAGCTGGCTAACCCAGGCTTAACAGGGTTCTCAAGAGCAGCAGGTGAGGGCATGCCCCAATGCCCACGTTTCAAGCTTCTGTTTTGTATCATGTGTATTATTGTCCCACCGGCCAAAACAAGTCAAACCGCCAAGCCCAGAGTCAGTGTGGGAGAGGACTACTCAACCAGTGTGGATTGAGAGAGGGAGATTATATCAGACTTTTTTCTTTAAAATCTAATATGGTGTTGTTTTAGGGAAAAAAAAAACAAATGAACAAACTTGTAGTTGGGAACCCCTGTACTATAATAGTATAATTCTTCTCTTCAAAGTTAATTTTTTTAATTGTAAGGGTAACTACAGAGGAAGAGATTTCGTCCTTGTGTAATTATGCAGGAAAAAATATTTTTTGTTTTTATTCTGCAGTGCTTATACACTGTTTTTATCATTCTAGCATCCTTTCAAGAGCCACTCTTTTGCCTGTTGATGGTTCTGGTGGGGTTGTGAGTGCCATATCCTAGTCCCTTCCACCCCACCCCCTCATGACATATGACTAATCAGAATCACTCAGATGCCCTCCCTGGGAATGCTATATGGATCTGGGGTTGGAGGGGGTGGGCAGGAGAGAAAGGAAGCCCTTTGTCTGCTGGAAGATATGAATCTGGAGCTAAAAGTCAGTAGCCGTATTTCCCAGCACATAGGGGAAACCTACCTGCAGAAAGAAACATCAAAACACACACAAAAAAAAAGGGGAGAAAAGGGAGGCAGTGACCTAGTGGCACTGAATTCACTAAATTCTGATTCTAGTTTGTGAAGTCCAGGTTCCTATGGTAATTCCTCCCACCCTGCTTTTCCTCTTCTGATATGTGAACCAATAAATTCCCTTTTCCTTAAGCTGAGCTGATTTTCCATCACTGACCACCAAGAACTCTAATGTGAAACCCTGGGATTGCTGTTCAATAAACTCATCTTCTCATTCCAGCTCCATCACCATCTTCAGCTGCCAACTCTTGAAACGCTTCAAAACGTCACTAGCGAAAGTGCTGTCAGGAACGGGGTGTGGAGGAGGAAGGAAAGGGAGCCTAAAGAAAATGAACGGATCACTGGAATAAGGAAACAGGATGAAAAATTACCACTCAGAATGGCTGGACAGAAGAAAGAGGAGACAGATAAATGGGAGCCATTTGGCAGCCAAGAAAGCAAATGGAAGGATAAGAAAGATGACATGGGCGCTAAGAACAGTATTACCTGAAACACTCATAGGAGTCAGAACTCAGAACAGTGGCTTTGGGGTTGTCAGTGGTTGTCTTTTGGAAAAATAGACTTAGGGTCGTCATGAGAGAGAAAAAAGAGTGATGAGCAAGCCACCGTACAGCACGTTAAAATGAAAAGTGGATTATGAGGAGAATTACTTCTTGATAGAAGCACAGCTCTGTTACTTTTAAATGTTGGTATTCTATCAAAAATCCATGAAGATGATACAGGCTTATCCTCACACAGAAACTGTATTATATGCAGCTTGCCTACAGGATCACATTGTAAAGTATAATCTAGGGCAATTATGTTCCAACTCTCCGTTCCCTTTGGCATATAACTAAATTCCTTTTCAAATTATCTTGTTTTCTAACCCCACCCTCAATTATTTTCTCCCCAACTTTTACATTTGACGATGTTTCCCATGATCTCAGTACCCTCACGCTCACCCACCAACCAGGTCCAGACCAACTTTTTACTTTTGCCACCACAACCTTGGTCCCACACCATGCCACTTCCACAATGATCCTCACATAATGTCAGTACTCTAGCAAACTTATTTTTACTATGAATACTATTAAGTGATCTTTTAAAATATTATTATTTTTTTCTCCCATCATTCCTCTCTTTTTAAATTTTTTGGCCGCACCATGTGGCATGTGGGATCTTAGTTCCCCAACCAGGGATTGAACCCACACCCCTGCAGTGGAAGCGTGGAGTCTTAACCACTGGACCGCCAGGGAAGTCCCTATTAAGTGATTTTTTTTTTTTTTTTTTTTTTTTTACTATGTTTTAGTAGAGAGGAAGTGGTTCTTGAGAGGCTAAGGAGAGCATAGCATACAGCAGCTATTAACAATCCCTGACCCACTGGAAGTACAGAATCTCTGCTTATGCTAGCTATAGTACACATACCTGAGCATGAAATAAAACCATATACACAAAATTGCTTTGGAAAGTAACTCCAAAATGAAACGAGTCATAATTATTCATTGTAAGATACCTCCTACCTTTGTTTACTAGGTGTAGTTTATTTCCAAGGTATATGGGAGTGTTTCATGACCAGTGACCCTCTAGATTATGGCACAAGGGTCTCACCTGATCTGTCCACAGGAGGTGAACTCTAACATCATGGAGGCGTGTCCAGCACACCTGCCCCAGCCCAGCAGCCTCCGTGTGGCAGTTCCCGGCAGGTGCCCCCAGCATCTGGAGCTAAGTCCCTCCAGTCATACTCTCTTCACATTAACTGCACCCCACACACTGGCTCTAACCTCAGGAGACTTGACCTGGACAAGGTCTTTATTCAAGGAAATATTAAGAAAAGAAGTATTATGGGAACCAACACTGGAATCAGTATCAACTTGGGGCCCAAGGGAGAAATGGAAGAAAGCCCTAGAAAAACAGAAAAGTGGGCTTCCCTGGTGGCGCAGTGGTTGAGAGTCTGCCTGCCGATGCAGGGGACACGGGTTCGTGCCCTGGTCTGGAAAGATCCCACATGCCACGGAGCGGCTGGGCCCGTGAGCCATGGCCGCTGAGCCTGCGCGTCTGGAGCCTGTGTTCCGCAACGGGAGAGGCCACAACAGTGAGAGGCCTGCGTACCGCAAAAACAAACAAAACAAAACAAAAAACAAACAAACAAAAAAAAGAAAAACAGGAAAGTTTCACAGAGCTGGTGAAATGCATGGGTTTGAGAATCAGAAAGTCGGATTTAAATACTAGCTCTGCTGCTTATGTGCTCTCTGACCCAGCACGTGATCGCTGCTCAATAAATAGAGGTTGAATGAATAAACAAAGTTAACTTAATTTGCAGAGCTCTAATTCCTCACATCTAAAACATGGAAGTAAACACCTGCTGCTGGGGTTTTTTGTAAAGATTAAATAAGGTAATATACAGAAAATGAATAGGAGACTGTGTGACTCAGAATTATTGCTCAATAAAGAGTATCTACTATTGCTACCATTATTATTATCCAAAAAGGAAGGAAAGAAAACATATCCCTGATTCCCTTAAATAGCTGGACCAGACAACAGGGTATCCAACATTATAACTGATTCATCCTTGATGTAAGAAAAGTGGTAGCAAATAAATTACAAGAAACTCCCAATGTTCCATGTTTACCTCAGGACAAAAGAGAAATATTAATCCAACGTAGGCCATCATGATCTTGTTTAAAAATAATTCTCAAACTACAATCCTGCAGCCTGTGGGAAAAAACCACATTAACAGAAAGACAGACAAGATGAAAAGGCAGAGGGCTATGTACCGGATGAAGGAACAAGATAAAACCCCAGAAAAACAACTGAATGAAGTGGAGATAGGCAACCTTCCAGAAAAAGAATTCAGAATAATGAGAGTGAAGATGATCCAGGACCTCGGAAAAGGAATGGAGGCAAAGATCGAGAAGATGCAAGAAATGTTTAACAAAGACCTAGAAGAATAAAAGAACAAACAAACAGAGATGAATAATACAATAACTGAAATAAAAACTACACTAGAAGGAATCAATAGCAGAATAACTGAGGCAGAAGAACGGATAAATGACCTGGAAGACAGAATGGTGGAATTCACTGATATGGAACAGAATAAAAAAGAATGAAAAGAAATGAAGACAGCCTAAGAGACCTCTGGGACAACATTAAACACAACAACATTCACATTATAGGGGCCCCAGAAAGAGAAGAGAGAGAAAGGACCCAAGAAAATATTTGAAGAGATTATAGTTGAAAACTTCCCTACCATGGGAATGGAAATAGCCACCCAAGTTCACAAAGTGCACAGGGTCCCATACAGGATAAACCCAAGGAGAAACACGCCAAGACACATAGTAAGCAAATTGGCAAAAATTAAAGACAAAGAAAAATTATTGAAACAAGCAAGGGGAAAACGACAGATAACATACAAGGGAACTCCCATAAGGTTAGCAGCTGATTTCTCAGCAGAAACTCTAAAAGCCAGAAGGGAGTGGAATGATATACTTAAAGTAATGAAATGGAAGAACCTACAACCAAGATTACTCTACCTGGCAAGGATCTCATTCAGATTCAATGGAGAAATCAAAAAGACAAGCAAAGGCTAAGAGAATTCAGCACCACCAAACCAGCTCTACAACAAATGCTAAAGGAACTTCTTTAAGTGGGAAACATAAGAGAAAAAAAGGACCTACAAAAATAAACGCAAAACAATTAAGAAAATGGTCATAGGAACATACATATCGATAATTACCTTAAACGTGAATGGATTAAAGGCTCCAACCAAAAGACACAGGCTTGCTGAATGGATACAAAAACAAGACCCATATATATGCTGTCTACAAGAGACCCACTTCAGACCTAGGGACACGTACAGACTGAAAGTGAGGGGATGGAAAAAGATATTCCATGCAAATGGAAACAAAAAGAAAGCTGGAGTAGCAATACTCATATCAGATTAAATAGACTTTAAAATAAAGAATGTTACAGAGACAAGGAAGGACACTACATAATGATCAAAGGATCAATCCAAGAAGAAGATACAACAATTATAAATACATATGCACCCAATATAGGAGCACCTCAATACATAAGACAACTGCTATCAGCTATAAAAGAGGAAATTGACACTAACACAATAATTGTGGGGGACTTTAACACCTCACTTACACCAATGGACAGATCATTCAAAAATGAAAATAAATAAGGAAACAGAAGCTTTAAATGACACAATAGACCAGATAAATTTAATTGATATTTATAGGACATTCCATCCAAAAACAGCAGATTACACTTTGTCTCAAGTGTGCACAGAACATTCTCCAGGATAGACCACATCTTGGGTCACAAGTCAAGCCTCAGTAAATATAAGAAAATTGAAATCATTTCAAGCATCTTTTCGACCACAACACTATGAGATTAGAAATGAATTACAGGGGAAAAATGTAAAAAACACAAACACACGGAGGCTAAACAATATGTTACTATATAACCAGGGGATCACTGAAGAAGTCAAAGAGGAAATCAAGAAATACCTAGAGACAAATGACAATGAAAACATGATGATCCAAAACCTATGGGATGCAGCAAAAGCAGTTCTAAGAGGGAAGTTTATAGCTATACAAGCCTACCTCAAGAAACAAGAAAAATCTCAAATAAACAATCTAACCTCACACTTAAAGGAACTAGAGAACGAAGAACAAACAAAACCCAAAGTTAGCAGAAGGAAAGAAATCATAAAGATCAGAGCAGAAATAAATGAAATAGAAACAAAGAACACAATAGCAAAGATCAATAAAACTAAAAGCTGGTTCTCTGAGAAGATAAACAAAATTGATAAACCATTAGCCAGACTCATCAAGAAAAAGAGGGAGAGGACTCAAATCAATAAAATTAGAAATGAAAAAGGAGAAGTTACAACAGACACCGCAGAAATACAAAGCATGCTAAGAGACAACTACAAACAGCTCTATGCCAATAAAATGGACAACCTGGAAGAAATGGACAAATTCTTAGAAAGGTATAACCTTCCAAGACTGAACCAGGAACAGAAAATATGAACTGACCAATCACAGTAATGAAATTGAAACTGTGATTAAAAATCTTCCAACAAACAAAAGCCCAGGACCAGATGGCTTCACAGGTGAATTCTATCAAACATTTAGAGAAGAGCTAACACCCATCCTTCTCAAACTCTTCCAAAAAACTGCAGAGGAAGGAACACTCCCAAACTCATTCTACGAGGCCACCATCACCCTGATACCAAAACCAGACAAAGACACTACAAAAAAAGAAAATTACAGACCAATATCACTGATGAATATAGATGCAAAAATCCTCAACCAAATACTAGCAAACAGAATCCAACAACATACTAAAAGGATCATACACCATGATCAGGTGGGATTTATCCCAGGGATGCAAGGATTCTTCAATATACACAAATCAATCAATGTGATACACCATCTTAACAAACTGAAGAAGAAAAACCATATGATCATCTCAATAGATGCAGAAAAAGCTTTTGATAAAATTCAACACCGATTTATGATAAAAATTCTCCAGAAGGTAGGCATAGAGGGAATCTACCTCAACATAATAAAGCCCATATATGACAAACCCACAGCAAACATCATTCTCAATGGTGAAAAACTGAAAGCATTTCATCTAAGCTCAGGAAAAAGACAAGGATGTCCACTCTCACCACTATTATTCAACATAGTTTTGGAAGTCCTATCCACGGCAATCAGAGAAGAAAAAGTAATAAAAGGAATACAAATTGGAAAAGAAGAAGTAAAACTGTCACTGTTTGCAGATGACATGATACTATACATAGAGAATCCTAAAGATGCCACCTGAAAACTACTACAGCTAATCAATGAATTTGGTAAAGTTGCAGGATACAAAATTAATGCACAGAAATCTCTGGCATTCCTATACACTAATGATGAAAACGCTGAAAGAGAAATTAAGGAAACACTCCCATTTACTATTGCAACAAAAAGAATAAAATACCTAGGAATAAAGCTAACTAGGGAGACAAAAGACCTGTATGCAGAAAACTATAAGACACTGATGAAAGAAATTAAAGATGATACCAACAGATGGAGAGATATACCATGTTCTTGGATTGGAAGAATCAACATTGTGAAAATGACTCTACTACCCAAAGCAATCTACAGATTCAATGCAATCCCTATCAAATTACCAATGGCATTTTTTACAGAACTAGAACAAAAAAAATCTTAAAATTTGTATGGAGACCCAAAAGACCCCAAATAGCCAAAGCAGTCTTGAGGGAAAAAAACTGAGTTGGAGGAATCAGACTCCTTGCCTTCAGACTATACTACAAAGCTACAGTAGTCAAGACAATATGGTACTGGCACAAAAACAGAAACATAGTTCAGTGGAGAATAGTAAGCCCAGAGATAAACCCACGCACCTATGGTCAACTAATCTATGACAAAGGAGGCAAGGATATACAACGGAGAAAAGACAGTCTCTTCAATATGTGGTGTTGGGAAAACTGGACAGCTACATGTAAAAGAATGAAATTAGAACACTCCCTAACACCATACACAAAAATAAACTCAAAATGGATTAGAGACCTAAATGTAGCACCAGACACTATCAAACTCTTAGAGGAAAACATAGGCAGAACACTCTTTGACATAAATCACAGCAAGATCTTTTTTGATCCACCTCCTAGAGTAATGGAAATAAAACAAAAATAAACAAATGGGACCTAATTAAACTTCAAAGCTTTTGCACAGCAAAGGAAACCATAAACAAGATGAAAAGACAACCTTCAGAATGGGAGAAAATATTTGCAAATGAATCAATGGACAAAGGATTAATCTCCAAAATATATAAACAGCTCATGCAGCTTAATATTAAAAAAACAAACAATCCAATCCAAAAATGGGCAGAAGATCTAAATGACATTTCTCCAAAGAAGACATACAGATGGCCAAGAAGCACATGAAAAGCTGCACAACATCACTAATTATTAGAGAAATGCAAATCAAAACTACAATGAGGTATCACCTCACACCAGGTAGAATGGGCATCATCAGAAAATCTACAAACAACATATGCTGGAGAGGGTGTGGAGAAAAGGGAACCTTCTTGCACTGTTGGTGGGAATGTAAATTGATACAGCCACTATGGAGAGCAGTATGGAGGTTCCTTAAAAAACTAAAAATAGAATTACCATATGACCCAGCAATCCCACTACTGGGCATATACCCAAAGAAAACCATAATTCAAAAAGACACATGCACCCCAATGTTCACTGCAGCACTATTTACAATAGCCAAGTCATGGAAGCAACCTAAATGCTCATTGAAGACAAATGGATAAAGAAGATGTGGTACATATATACAATGGAATATTACTCAGCCATAAAAAGGAACGAAAGTGGGTCATTTGTTGAGACGTGAATGGATTTAGAGACTGTCATACAGAGTGGAGTAAGTCAGAAAGAGAAAAACACATATCGTATATTAACGCATATATGCGGAACCTAGAAATATGGTACAGATGAACCGGTTTGCAGGGCAGAAATTGAGACAGAGATGTAGGGAACAAACGTATGGACACCAAGGGGGAAAGCCGTAGCGGGGTGGGGATGGTGGTGTGATGAACTGGGTGATTGGGATTGACATGTATACACTGATGTGTATAAAATTGATGACTAATAAGAACTTGCTGTATAAAAAAATAAATAAAATTAAATCCAAAAATTCAAAAAAAAATTATCAGGAAATCCATGTTCAAACCCTGTTTTGTCTCTATCTCTTCCTACATTTTGGCTTTTTGGATGGAGAAGCTAGAAACAAGGAGAGAAAGTGACTTCTCAAGTTTTCTAAATGATTTCTAGGTCCCTTTCAGTGTGAACAGGATATGGTTCTGTGAATTCGCCATGGGTTAATGGGAATCAGCAGTGATATGGTCTCCTGATGCCCCTTTTGTTGGTGACTGAATAGGGCCAAACCAGTGAATCAAGTGATATTCTACTTATTACAAACTCCAAATGGACCATTTTCACCTGACTGCCCTGGGCTGTCAGTCAGTTTCCAGCTTACCTGGGTTTCGTAGTGTTGGGTTGTTGAAGGAGCCTTAGGGGAAAGTGGAGTCTGCTTTCCATAAGAGGGCTTCACAAATAAGGAGCCATGAGAGTTAAATCAGTGGCTTCCTAATCAAAATAATCTAGGGAAATTTTTAAATTGCAGAATCTTGGGTCCCATGCCTGAAGATTCAGACTCAATGGGTCTGTGGTATAGTGCAGAGTCGTGATTTTTTCAAATTTTCTTAGATGTTTTCTAAGATGTTTCTAAGATGTTTCTACAGTGGGCATCCAGATTGGGGAACAACTGTCTCCATAAGGAATCACAAACTCAAATTCCTACAGGACCCAGGCAAATCAGGCTGAAAATAAAGTTCTCGAGGTCTAGATTTCACTTTCCCACTTTTGAGATATAAGTGAGTTTAAGAAATGTTTTCCTTTCCTCTTAATTCCACTATAAGAAAAATAGAACGAAGAGAATAATAAATGACAACAGATATTCAGTCTCAATGCTGGGGCTCAATAGGGAATGGTGGGGACTGCGGCAATCTAGATAATTCACATACCATCTAACTTAAAGCTTTCAGGGCTCAGATATCTCATCTGTCAAATGGGAGCAAGAAAACTTGATGGACACAATTGCCCTGATGATAAATGAAATACTAATTAAGAAAGCACTTCATATACTGTGAAATGTTAGTTCTCATTACTACAGTTAAAACAGAAGATGGTGTTGCATGTGGTAAAATATTCTTAGGTAGCAGAGACTGAAAAGTTTTGTTTTCAGGTTGATCTTCAGAAAAGGGAGTTCTGGGTCAGAGACCTTTGTGTTTAAAAAACGATAAGATCAGAGACTTCAACTCAGCACGGCCTTTGCTTTCGGCCTGATTTTGTTTCCATTCTCTTCTTGTCAAATGGTGAAAGCTGATAGCTGGTCTCAGCAGGGGCCTGCAAGTCTTGGATGCTGGAATCCTCCAGCCTCCTGGCACCATCACCTGCCACAGCTGGAGGGGATGTGGACAGAGAAGGAGTATTGGGAGGGCAGAGGCAGACGCAGAGGTGAATGAGAGGATATAGGCCCAGTACTCTGAATGTGATGGATTCAAAGACAGGATGGAATTGGTGCTGATGAAATTGAGAAGAGCCCCCAAGCCCAGAAGGTCAGCTTTAAAGCTATTTCACTGATATGGAAAGTCATCTTGGCACCAGCTCATAAGTTAAGAAGAGAAGCAAATCTATCATCAGCCAAGCCTTGCAGAGAAGTTTCAGGCCCTCAAACCTAGTAAGAGCTGCTCCTGGTGGAAGCTGTCAAGTCAGACAGATAAACTGCTGGCTCCTGCGGTTTATTGAGCCTGAAATGACTGTAGAAGGTCAGTTCCTCTTAGAGTTAAGTTACATCCTCAAATCTTAGGAGCTGGAAAGGAAAAGCTTGTAACTGCCTTCTTACTATCTTGTCCCTTCTTGAGGTGACTCGAGCCAGGAATTGAACCAAACAGGGGCTCCTAACTTGTTTTATGCCAAGAACACATTTAACTATCTGTTGAAGCCTATGGACGATTTGTCAGGATGTTTGTAAATGCTCAAGATAAAATATATGAGATTACAAAGAAAATGAATTATGTTAAAATATAAATTATCAAAATATTAAAAATATTTGTGATATAGTAATTATAGTGCTTCCTTATTAAATAAGAAAATCTAGCAATAAGTCTTAAAACTACCATAATTTTGAAGTAATGTTGAGTAGTAATGAGTAGCAAACAGTATACTGAGATACAGTAACCGTATCATGCTATGATAATGTGTGTGTGTGGGCGGTCTATTTTTGATGAAATTACATTGCTAACACTCCTATGGGTTTGTTGCCTACATTTATAATAGAAGAAAATTCTGTATTTCAATTAGACGTTAGTAAAGATGTAATCTTTTTTGCCTTCCAAGTTCCTAGGGATATGAGGGATCCCTATCAAGTTCAAAACCCTTGTGATAAGGTGATAGAAACAAATTCAGTTGACCCACCCTCCCCCTCTTAGCAGACAAGCAAATGAATGCACCTCTTCAAATACCTCACTTGGGAAAGCTACAAATTTATGTTAACCATAGCGCAGAATATTTGTTTAAAAAGTAGATCTCATCTGAATGTATAAGCTGAAAATGACACCACTGTAAATCAACTATACTTCAATTTAAAAAAATAAATTTAAAAAAATTAAAAAATAAATGTATAAGCCATATTTATTTTCTATAAACTAAATTTCAAATTCAAGACTCCACACAACCAGTTAGTAAGACATCTCATGTCAGTTATTCTTGGTGTATCTACCCAACCAGTTGGGGAATTTGTCATGATTCCAGGTTCTTCCTCAGTCTTTCATCATCTGGAGCGGGGGTGCTCTCTGTGTTGATCATCTGTCCACACAAGCTACCCAAGTAACATCCACTGTTCCTCTCTGATGGCTTCTTCGGGTTCAGTGATTCTCTGTTGCTTGACCATAGAACCTCTCCCTTATGTCTGCCTAAGTCCTTTCTTCCTAAAGGTACCATATAGCTATTTCTCTCTAGAGCCTTCAACTTCCCCATGGTTACTCATCACATATTTCCTCCAAGGCCAGAAAGTTTAGAACAGATTCCCTTTTTTTTTCCCCCCCTGCTGCACTGTGCAGCATGCAGGATCTTAGTTCTCTGACCAGGGATCGAACCCGTGCTCCCTGCAGTGAAAGCATGGACACTTAACTCCTGGACTGCCAGGGAAGTCCCCAGATTCCCTTCTTAAATGGGGAAAGGGAAAGAAGGAACTACAGTAGAAGGGAAAGTTATTATTTAAAAATATTATCCAGTCACATATTTCTATAATTCCACTTTGGAATCAACTTCAGAAAAATGTATGCATTTGGTATGAAAACCAACCCCTTAACTACACAAAAAATTTATGATTTAATCAAAATTGTCACTACTCAATTTCGTGTCCTACTTTATTCACCAGATTTTATTCCAAATAATTTTAGGCTACTGGCAAACATAAAACCATCCTCAGCAGGAAGAATTTCAACTCTGAAGATATTAAAAATATGCCACAAGAAGGCCTTTCTAATATGACTCAAAATCCAAGTGTAATAAAGAAAACATTAATAAATTTTACTACATAAAAATGAAAACCACATTTATGGAATAAAAAAACACCATAAACAAAGTGAAAGCACAAATAAGATACTGAAATAGGTTTACAAAAAAAGAGGGGGCTAATCACCATATCTAAAGAACTCCTAGAAATGAAGAAGGAAAAATACCAACTCCTCAATGGGAAAAAAGTCAAAGAACAAGAACATACAGAAAGGCAAAAGAAATACAAATAAAATACAAGATTTTCACTCTCACACATAATAAGAGAAAAACAAATTAAAAATTCATTGAGAGGTATCCCCTTCTAGCCGATAAGGAACGTAAGTACTGGATTTATCCTCCTACATGAAATTTAAAAAACAGACAACAGTTACAGTACAGAAATTTTCAGACATTGACCATCAGGCTGCTCAGGACAGTGGTCCCTGAGAGAAGGGAAACAAGTGAGATAAGTCCCCTGAATGCCTAGGCTTGGAGAGAGATTCTTTGCTGCAGTTCAGAGAGGGGAAACCCAAGTGAAGCTTTACAGTCTCCCTGAGTTGAAAAGATGGTGCTGGTTGTCCAAAAAGGTCAAGGTGACTAGAATTCAAAGGCCACCTATGAGAAGAGAACTACACACAAAAAAAGAACTTCGACATTCTGGAGAGTTGAATATTCAGGTAAATACTATTCAATGAACGCATGTGAACAAACTACCTGAGATTATGGAAAGAACTACACAAAGAGAACAAGGTGTTAATACCCAGGGATCACACAAAGATGAGAAGTTTGTGTTCCATTATCCATGGTGGTAAACCTTGCAATCAAGGGGACTGCATAGGGTCTTCATAAAATTACTGCCTCAGCAATGGGAAAAAGTTAGCCTGAGAATGAAGACTTTTCTGTACATACATAATAAAGTTTAAAAGCAAGACTTGAAAGGAGCAAACTGTTTCCAAAGAATATAACTGCATCTTATTTAAAAATCTCAAGAATACAGGAATACAAAAATATCCAACAATGTAAAATTCAAAGTGTCCAGGAGCCAATTAAAAAATTTCGGACATGACTAGAAGGAGAAAAACGCAATAGATAAAGAGTCATAAATGACAAAGACTACAGAGCTAGTGGACAAAGATGTTAAAACAGCTATTATAACTATATTCAATAGGTAAAGAAGGTAAATTCAACGTGTTACATAAAGACATTTAATTTTTTTTAGAAAATCAAAATGGAACTTCTAGAAGTGAAAAATACAATTACTGTAATTTAAAAATTTACTAGGTGGAATTAACAGAATAGACACTGTAGAAAAAAGGATTAGTGACTTTGAAGAAATAGTAATAAAAACTATACAAAATGAAACCTAGAAAAATGACTGAAAAAAATTGAACAGAGAATCAATGAGGGGAAAATTCAGGCAGTCTAATATACCAATGGAGTCCATTAAAATGAGGAGGAGGAAAAATATTTGAGAATGACTAAAAATTTCCCAAATTGTCAAAGCAATCTTGAGAAAGAAGAACAGAGCTGGAAGTGTCATGCTCCCTGACTTCAGGCTATACTACAAAGCCATAGTAATCAAAACAGTATGGTACTGGCATAAGAACAGACACATAGATCAATGGAACAGAATAGAGAGCCCAGAAATAAATCCACACACTTATGGTCAATTAACCTATGACAAAGGTGGCAAGAAGTGGGGAGGGTGAGGGATAAATTAGGAGGTTGCGAATAACATATACACACTACTATATATAAAATAGATAATCAACAAGGACATACTGTATAGCACAGGGAACTCTACTCAATACTCTGTAATAACCTATATGGGAAAAGAATCTGAAAAAGAATAATATATGTATATGTATAACTGAATCACTTGGCTGTACATCCGAAACTAATACAACATTGTATATAAACTATACACCAATATAAAATGAAAAAATTAAAAAATATGAAAAAAACAAAGGAGGCAATAATATACATTGGAGAAGAGACAGTCTCTTCAATAGGTGGTGCTAGGAAAAGTGGAAAGCTATGTGTAAAAGATGAAATTAGAACATTCTCTTACACATACATAAAAATAAACTCAAAATGGATTACAGACCTAAATGGAAGCCCTGAAACCATAAAACCCCTAGAAGAAAAAATAGGCAGAATACTCTTTGACATAAATCATAGCAATATTTTTTGAATCTGTCTCCTAAGGCAAAGGAAACAAAATTAAAAATAACCAAGTGGGACATAAGTAAACTTAAAAGTTTTTGCACAGCAAAGGAAACCATTGACAAAGTGGAAAGACAGCATACTGAATGGGAGAAAATATTTGTAAATGGTATCACCAATAAGGGGTTAATACCCAAACTATATAAATAGCTCATACAATTCAATATCAAGAAACAAACAACCTGATTTTAAAAATGAGCAGAAGACCTGAATAGACATTTTTCCAACAAAGACACATAGATGGCCAACAGGCACATGAAAAGATGCTCAACATTGCTAATCATCAGAGAAATGCAAATCAAAACCACCATGAGATATCACCTCATGCCTGTCAGAATGGCTATAAGCAAAAATACCACAAAGAACAAATGTTGGCAAGGATGTGGAGAAAAGAGAACCCTTGTACACTGTTGGTGGGAATGTAAATTGGTACAGCCACTGTGGAATACGGTATGGAGTTTCCTCAAAAATCTAAAAAAAAATAGAAGTACCATATGATCCAGCAATTCCACTGCTGGGTATATATCCAAAGAAAACAAAAACACTCATTTAAAAAGATACATACACACTGCTAATGCTCATAGCAGTATAATTTACAACAGCCAAGATATGCAAGCAAACTAAGTGTCCTTCAACAGATGAATGGATAAAGAAGAGTGGTTTATATATACAATAGAATACTACTCAGCCATAAAAAAGAATGAAATTTTGCCATTTGCAACAACATGTATGGACCTGGAAGGTATTATGCTTAGTGAAATAAGTCAGACAAAGACAAATACATTGTTATCACTTATATGTGGAATCTAAAAAATGAAACGAGTGAATATAACAAAACGGAAACAGACTCAGAGATACAGAGAACAAATTAGTGGTTACCAATGGGGAGAGGGAAAGGTGGGGCAAAGTTTGGGGATGGAATTAAGAGGTACAAACTACTATGCATAAAATAAATAAGCTTGAGCACAGGGAATATATTGTACAGCACAGGGAATATAACCAGTATATTATAATAACTTTAAACGGAGTATAATTATTAAAATTTTGAATTAAAAAAGTCCAAAAGTTTCCAAATTTCATGAAAATGCTAAAGAACCTCAACAAGCTGCAATAAAAGAAACATGAAAAATCCTACACTAAGGTACAACATAGTCAACTGTTTAAAACCACTGATAAAGAGAAAAATCTTTAAAATAGCCAAAGAATAAAGACATACTATACATAAAGGAATCAATATAAAAGTAACAGCAGAATTTTCATCAGAGACACAGCAAGCCAATTTTTTGGCTGCCTATAAGAAACCTACATTCACTATAAAGACACAAATATATTAAAAGTAATAGGATAGGAAGAGATATAACATGTAAACACAAATCAAAAGAAAACTGGAATGACTATATTGACATCAAATAAATTGGATTTCAGAGCAAAGAATATTACCAGTTATTTTATAATAATAAAGGGGTTTATTCATCAAAAGGATCTAGAATGCTAAATATTTCTGCACCTAATAACAGAGCTTCAGAATACAAAAAGTAAATCTGACAGAGCTCAAAGAGAAATAGGCACATCTACAATTAGAGTTGGAGATTTCATCATCCCTTTCATTAAAACCGAGAGGAAAAGATGTTAAAAAAAATTTTTTTTAAATAAGGGTAGACAAAAATTCGGTCAAGATGTGAAAGATTAACAAGACTACCAACTAACTTGACCTAAATAATATTTATAGAACTCTCCAAGCAACAACATAATACACATTCTTTCCAATGTACATAAAATATTTGTCAAGGTAGACCATATTCTGGGTCACAAAACAAGATTTAACAAATTTTAAAGGATTAAAAACAAATTAGGAATTAACAGAAAATGTGATGAAAATCCTGAGATCTAAATAATGGATTTCTAATAATCCATGGATCAAAGAAGAAATCAAAAGGGAAGCTAGAGGTTATTTTGAACTGGTAAAAATGAAAACACAAATTATTGAAGTTTATGGGATTAAGCTAAATAAGTACATAGAAAAAATTTATAGCAGTGAAGAATAAGGGTCTGAAATTAACAATCTAAAGTTTCACCTTAAGAAACTAGGAAGTGAAGAGCCAATAAAACCCAAGGTGAAAATAGGAAAGGAAATAATAAATAGCAGAAAATAATGAAATGGACAAGAGAAAAATAACAGAGGAAACATTAACAACAATAAAAAACTACAGACCAATATCTCTCATAATCATAGATGCAAAAATTCTCAACAAAATTTTAGTAAATTAAATCTAGCAACATATAACAAGACAGCACACAATTACCAAATGGGGTTTATCCCAGAAATTCAAGGTTGTTTTAATATTTGAAAATCAATCAATGTCATTCACCATTTTAACAGGCTAAAATCAAAATGTCATATGATCGTTTCAATGGCTGCTGAAAAGGCATTTATTTGAGAAAATCCCCAAGCTAGTCCTGATAAAAATTCTCAGCAAACTAAGAATAGAAGGAAACTTCCTTAACCTAATAAAGGGCATTTTATAAAAACCCTACAGCTATATTCATAAGTGATGACTCTCCATGTAAAAAAAATCCTAAGAAATATATTTTTAAATGCTTTGATAAAGTTGCAGGATACAAGATCAATACACAAAAATTATTTATATTTTTGTATGTGAGCAACATACAATCAGAAAATAAAATTTTTTTTAAATATCTTTGACAATAGCATTTAAAAATATGAGAAATTAGCAGTGTATTTGGCAATAGATGTGTAATACCTGCATGCTGAAAACTATAAAACATTGCTAAGAGAATTTAAAGAAGACATAATATATAGAGAAATACACTGTGTTCTTGGATCAGAGGACTGAGCTGTTAAGATGTCAATTCTCCCCCAGATTGATCTATAAACTCCATGTAATCCCAATAAAAAACCAACAGGATATGGAAATGCAAAGAACTGAGTATAGCTGAAACAAGCTTACAAATGAATTAGAATGTTAAAGGATTTACTCTTTCTGATTTCAAGGATATTGTAAAGCTACAATAATCGATACGATGTTGTGTTGGATCAGGATAGACAAATAAGTGAGGAGAATGGAACAGAGTCCAGAAATAGACCAACACATATAGTGTAAATGGATTTTTGACAAAGGTACAAGGGCAATTCAATGGGGAAGGATAAGTTTTTCAATAAATAGTGCTGGAGTAATTGGCTAGCTATATGCAAAAAAATGAACCTCAACAGTACCTCGCGCCATACACAAAAATTAACTTGAAATGAATCATAGACTTCAATAAAACTATAAAACTTCAAAAAGAAAACAAAGAAAATTTTAATGATCTGGGGTTTGGCAAAGATTTCTTAAACACAAAAAGCATGAACTATAAAAGAAAAAGATCAGCAAACTGAACTTAATATCATAAACTTTTGCTCTTCAAGAATTGTTAAAATGAAAAGTCAAATCATAGACTAGGAGAAAACATTTTATATATACACACACAGAGAAATAGACTTGTAAATAGAATATGCAAGAAACACAACTCAACAGTAAAACAAGCAACCCAGTTAAAAAGAGACAAAAGATTTAAATAGACAATCTACCAGAGAAGAGAGATTTGGAGAACAAATAATGTCATGAAAAATTGCTCAACATAATTAGTCATTAGGAAAGCACAAATTAAAACCACAATGAGATACTACAACATATACCTTCTAGGGTGGCTAAAATTAAGATGAACTACACCCATTGCTGGTGAGGATAAGAAGCCAACAAATGGTGTGAATGCAAAAGTGCAACTTTACTTTGGAAAAGTTTGGCAGTTTCTTTAAAAGTTGGACACTTACCTACTATATATCCAAGTCATTCCAATCCCAGGTGTTTACCCAAGAAAAATGAAAGTATATGTCAATCTATAGACTTATACACAAATGCCCACAAAAAGTTAATTGATGAAAAAAACCCTAATGTCCATCAACAGCTGACTAGATCAACAAATTGTGTTATTTCTGTGCAGCGGAATGCTATTCAACAATAAAGAGGCTTTAACTATTAATACACGTGACAGCATCAATGAATCTAAAATCATTAGGTTAAGTGAAAGAACACACAAAATGGAACATACTACAGGATTTAGTTTTTTGTAAAATTCCCAAAAATGTGAACAA
Source organism: Aethalodelphis obliquidens (assembly GCF_003676395.1). Taxonomy (NCBI): domain Eukaryota; kingdom Metazoa; phylum Chordata; class Mammalia; order Artiodactyla; family Delphinidae; genus Aethalodelphis; species Aethalodelphis obliquidens. Next base: position 4,627,358 of record NW_020838023.1, on the reverse strand, counting down.
CCTATAGTGACAAAACAGATTAAGTGGTTGCCTTATCTGGATGGGGGCAAAAGAAAGGAGGGATTGCAAAGGTCCACAAGGAAAATTTTTGTTGTGATGGTAATTTTCTGTGTCTTTATTTTGGCTGTAGTTTCACAGGTATGCACATTTGTCATAATTCATCAAAATGTATACTTTAAATTCAATTTACTGTATGTAAATTATACCTTAATAAAGTTGATTTTAAAAAAAGAAGAGAGGGCTTCCCTGGTGGCACAGCGGTTGAGAGTCCGCCTGCCGATGCAGGGGACACAGGTTCGTGCCCCGGTCCTGGAAGATCCCACGTGCCGCGGAGCGGCTGGGCCCATGAGCCGTGGCCGCTGAGCCTGCGCGTCCGGAGCCTGTGCTCCGCAACGGCAGAGGCCACAACAGTGAGAGGCCCGCGTACCGCAAAAAAAAACAAAAAAACTGAAAGGCAAAAGTTGAACAACACCCTGTGTTGTTTTTATCAAAATATAAAATTGCTGAGGACAACTGGCAAAATGCCAATATATTTTAGCTAAATCATAATGTTGTAATTTGGGGGAGGAAAAATTCCCCAAGGTGGCCATTGCGAGGAAAAAAATATTCAAAAGTTTTTGTAGCTACATGGACACATTTATTTATAGTCTACTCACTTTTTTAGGCATGTGCTTCCATGCATGGGTGAGTACACACACGAAATCATCAGATCTACCACAGAATCAGGCTTTAAAATCTTAATACTCAATATTATCCACTGAATTTCAAGTTCAAGTGTAATAAAGAGTCTGACTCCACTTTTGGTAGTTGACAGCTGACAGTTTAAGCCCTACCACTTCCTTTTCCCCTGCTGCTGTACATCTGGGAAAACTGATAAGAAAGCCCACAGATGGCCTCCTTTGCTGTCAGCAGGCAATGCAAATCACACAAGCCTTGACCCACACACAAGGACCCTCATCCCAGACCCACCACCTCACCACCATCAAGCTCTGCACCAGTCTCTTTTCCTTGCTCTTTCAAGCCTTTTTTGGATCAGCATGGGAGCCAGCCCTGATCTCCCCAGAGAGCCTTATTATGTAATAAATCATTTCATGTCCTCTTGGTTCATGTGCAGTGCCCTCAGTTTCAACATCTGAACTAAATTTGGGGGGTGAAGGTTGGGAGAGTGCATCCTGTCTATGCAGAGTGACTACAACAATCAGCTATAGCTGATTTACAACAGCTGGTTGGTGGGGGGACGACACCAACGTGAGTATGGCAGGCAGCTTCTAGGATGGTCCCCAGAGATCCTCACCTCTTGATACTCAGGTTTCTCTCTTTACTTGAATGTGGGCTGGACCTAGTGACTTGCTCCTAATGAATAGAATATGGCAAAGTGATGAGATGTCACTTCTAAGATTAGGTTACAAAAAGACCCTGACTTCCATCTTTCTTGCCTTCTCTTGCTCACTGAGGGAAGCCAGCTACCAGGTTGTGAGCTGTGCTATGGAGAGGCCAACTTGGAAGTTGATGCTCCCACAGTAGAGCTTTCAGATGAGACTGCAGCCCCAGCCAAAACTCTTAACGCAGCTTCGTGAGAAGCCCTAAGCCAAAGGCATCAACTAATCTGCTCTCAAACTCCTGACACAGTAACTGTGAGATAATAAATGTTTGCTGTTTTAAATTTGGGGGTAATGTCGTTACTCAGCAACAGCTAATACAAAGAGTGTGTTCTTGAGTATGAGAATTCCTGGAGAACAGAAATAAGTATCAATAAGAGAAGAACGAGAAAAGATTAGTGTCTCAGAGACTATTGGAAAGATAAAGGGGGCAGAAGCAAACTTCAAGTAATAAACTGGAAGCAGATCTTATGTTGACTAGAACAAGGTAGTTGGTGATCTTGGTAAGCGCAGCATCTGATTGCCACAAGTAACCGGGAATCACAAGTGCCCTCCTGGTCTGAGAAAGTCAGTGACTACATCATTTTGGGAGGGAAGATGTCCTTTTTCCAACTGTCTTGAACCTTTGGTTGATCCCATATGAACATCAAGGCATGAAGCAACTGCTTCGTTCCGATGAAAGAGGTCAATGAAAACAGTGCTAAGTCAGCGTTCTTTTACCAAACAAGATCTCCTTTTACTAGCAGTGCCACAGAGAGCAATTTCACCTTAATTACAGCCCAGTCTTGATCACCTGTCATTGTTACTGATTGCCTGCATGAAATGAATGTCTTAAATGAGATGAAGTTCAGTCCCCTATTGCCTGTTTCAGGAGTGGCAAACCATCATTTTATCTGACATCACTTTTTGAAATCAGAATTTTCTTCAGTATTATCTGTAGATACCTTCCTCCTATTATCCTGGGAAGATCAGGGACATGCAATAGGATCTTTCTCAACTTCTCTGTACTTCAAATCTCTCTGCATAATTACCAATCTTCACCTCCTTTTGCCCTGTTTCAGAAAGAGTGGCAGTCTTCCACTTTCTCCAAGTTTGACCCCTCCACTAGCACTCTTAACCCAGCTCCTATCTCCCTTTGCTGAGCCATCAATCACCTCCACTCACATCTTCCTTCTTCGTAGTCTAGAAGTCTTTCCACCCACAGATTATGTTCTTCCACCACTGATACCCCTTCCAGCTACCATCCTATATCTCTCCTCCCCTCAACTGTGTTACTTCTTGACTTCTTATTCATTCTTAAACCTAGAGAAATTTGATTTACATACCTACCATTCTACTATGTTGTATTCAAAAGCACCACTACCAGCAGAATTATAGTGGGATGGATCCTGAATGGTGACCAGTTCGGATGAACTTACAGATATGCCCATGATTCAATCATTCTCATTCAGTGAAGAGCTATTCGCTGCCTGATATGTGCCAGGCACTGTTCTATGCTTACCAGTAATTCATAGATGTGCCAGGAAAAACAATGCCAGGGATATAACAGTAAACAAAGAAGACAGGATTCTCTGCCCTCTTGGAGCTTACATTTCTAGCGTAGGAGGATAAACCAGAAAGGAAAACAAAATAACATAATTAAACAAGTACAAAGTATGTCAGCTCTGAGAAATGCTATGATAAAATTAAAGTAGGGAGGGGGGCTATACAGTACAATGGAAGTGGGAAAAGTGGTGAGGCAGGATCTTATAGAGATGCTTCAGGGCACTATGGTTAGGGGAGAAGATTCTGGAGCCGAAGGAGCTAGGTTCTTATCCCTCCTCTCCCATCTTCTAACTGTGTGTTCTTAGGCAAGGCATTTAACCTCCTGGTACCTTAGATTCCTCATCTGTGAAATGGGAAGGATGTTAGAACCTACCAAATAGGGCGGTTGTAAGGACTGAATGTGTTTACAATATATAAAAGATTTAGAACATTGCCTGAGTTCAGTAAGGGCTCAAAAAATGTTAACCTTATTATTCATTCATTCAATAAGTATTTACTTAGCACTCATTAACCTGTTAGATTCTATGAAGTATATTAAAATGAGATGCATTCCTGACCTCTCAAAAAATATGGTATGAGTACATACACAAAAGCACAGTACAAGGTGGTATAAAACAAATTCACTCTTTCAGAGGGAGACATTACACTCGTATTGTCACTCCTTACACAACATCAAGGTGCTCTGAAAGTATCTTCTCATCTAGGATCTCTCCTGGCCTTCACCACAATCATGAGAGATACTATTGCCCTCATTATACCTGTTGGGTAAGTAACACATAGGTATCCATTGAATCCCTACTCAACAACTTAGTGGCTCAGCCTGGAGGCGCAGGTGAAGTGGCCAGTGCACTGACTCAGAGTATGACCTTTTACACCACAAAAGCCCGTATTTAAATCAAGAACTACAAATTAAACTGTGTGATCTTGGACAAATGCTTTCACCTCCCAGAGCCTCAGTTTTCTCATGGGCGAGATGAGGACAATCAATTCTAGCTGCATCAGTCTCATGCAAGGACGAAATGAGGTATATGAGGGACTGTGCACATCTTCCAGCCCTTAACAAGTACCCAATAAAATGGTGGCTTTAAAAGAAAACAAGGCAAAGCAACGCATTTCTCTCGCGATTCTGTCAGCTTGTACTTGCATGAGGCCTCCAGATCACCTTCAGATTCACAGGATGACACAACAAACATGTCAATGAGAACAAAAATGAAATACAGGAACTATACCTGAGTCCACAAGAATTCACTTCCTCTCAAGCCAAAAGTTTCGTGAACTTCTTGTTTGCTTGTAATATAGAGTGCCATGTTGCCATATGCAATATGGGGGGGGGTTCTTTTTTTTTTTAGATCTGCATTTAAGCTATGCTAACCAATGATTTCAAATGCAAATGAATAGTGCTTTACTCAAAATATGAGCTCTTGAAGTTTTGTGTAAATCGGGTTTTGTAAATCATCTCAAAGTTTCAAGGAAAGATTTTAATGTAAAGAATCTCTAGGGTGAATCCTTTCAGATAAACATGGATCGTTGCTAAATTGACCCATTGACCCAGTTTATCTACTTTATCTTTTTTTAACGTGTAGATTTTCAAATATCCAGGAGCTAACGCAGCACACACGACTTGGGTGGAAACCAGATTTCTTTACCCAGGAGAAAATGACATGAGAGACTGCTGAGGGTGGGAGTGTCTCCGTGAGAAAATGAGGGGTTTGATGCGAAGCTTAGAAAACTCAACTTCCACAAACTTAGGAAAGCTGTGCAGAGCAGACTTCTGGGCTGAAATAGGTCCTTAGAAATATGAGTCTGCTCTGAGATTATAAACAGTGATCTGGGATGGTGCAAAGTCCTCAGGCTTCAGCACCCTGGAAATAACCTATATCAATAATTTACTCCTGAGTTCCCCCAAGTGTCCCAGCTTGCAATCCAAAAAGACAGTGTGATTAGTAACATTTCACACCTGTAATGAACAAACTGCGATCTTCGTGCATCAGAGAAAGCTTCGTGAGAGATGGCAACATTTGTCCGAACCCTCAGCAGTATGTGCCGGAAGCTAACTGAAAGGCACAATGGAAGATGAGGCCTGATATTTACAAGTTCCAGCAGGACATGAAGGCGACGGCATGGAAATGGATAAGCTGAACATACAGGCGACACCTATTCAAAGCATATTCTCCTGTAAGCGGCTTGTATGGTTCAACTAACAGCAGTTGAGGCAACTGCGATTTGAAATCTTTTCTAGATCATATTCTTACAATGTTTTGCAACCTCCTAAATTGGATCTTTTGTGTCGAGATTTCTACAAGCAGGTCTAAATCCCTGAGAGAAAAGGAGGAGGAGAAGAGACGATGGTGGTGGACAGGATGGCTGGGAGAAGAGATAAAGAAAGAAGTGGAATCATTCACCTGCACACTGAGGGAAGGACACCTGCTAGGTCGCACTGCACCCTCCTATGTGGCTCTGGACCAGGCTCCTAGAGAACCAAGGTGGCTCGCTGTTGGAGTATTGGACCCTTCCAGCCAGTGTCCTACTAGAAACAACTTGCTGCTCTGGTCACCGGTTGCCCTAGCAACAGCCTAGATTATGTCCATGGGCATTAAAGCCAGGCAGTCCTGGGTGTTGGGATCCTGGTTCCTCTACTCACTCGCTGGGGGATTTGGGACAGCTTGCTCAACAGCTCTAGTCTCTGTGTCTTTTTTTTTTTAATTATGTGTAACACAAAGTTATTTAAGTCAATAAATTTTTTTTTATTTTTTTTGGCGGTACGCGGGCCTGTCACTGCTGTGGCCTCTCCCGTTGCGGAGCACAGGCTCTGGACGCGCAGGCTCAGCGGCCATGGCTCACGGGCCCAGCCGCTCCACGGCACGTGGGATCTTCCCCGACCGGAGCACGAACCCGTGTCCCCTGCATCGGCAGGCGGACTCTCAACAACTGCGCCACCAGGGAAGCCCCTAAGTCAATAAATTTTTAAGGAATTTCACATGTTCTGATTCTTTCCACTGCCAATCACCTTAGTTCCTCCAAACTCATAATCTTCAAGATAAAACAGCCCTTTCAAAAAGAAGTTGTCATGTGAGTCAGCCCACAATTCTTTTAGTTAGGCTTCTTTGATCTCCAGTGAAATATGGACACGCTTCAAAATTCCCCACCTGTAATCTTTGGGATCCAATTTCCTCAAGCGATTTCCTTTAGGACCATGTTTAGGGTCAGGCGATGGATCTGCCTGGTACTGAATTTGACACCCTCTAAAAGTGTATTAGGTTCAAATCATAGTCACTCCTAAGCCATCACACCCTAGAACAGTACAGATCATTGGGATACGCCAATACCGTTTTATCTGTAACACTGGATCATGATACTGTACCCAGGACCTCATAAGTCTGTTGTGCAACTGAAGAAAGGAATACACGCACAGCCATGACACAGAGCAGGGGCTCTGTGTGTCAGCAACAGGTACAGCTGCCATTCAAGCAGCATCAGGGACCCTTAGAGGACTTGCTTTATGGAGGTGTTTTTGGCATGATAATAAGAGATAACAGTCATAGAACACTCGCTATGCATCAGGCAGGCCAGGTTCTAAGTGATTTACCAGGAACTAACTCATTGAATCCTCACAATGCCCCTATGAGGCAGGTTTAAGGGCTATAAGCATTTTGCAGAGGCAGGGATACTAGGGGAGGAAACAGTGCTATTTCTGGTCCCAGGTCAGCCTGCAAGTGAGGGCTGGATGCAGGGTCTGTGCCCAGGTGGTCTGGCTCCAGAAACCATACACATCACTTTACACAGTACTGCTGCGATAACACGTCATTTAAAAAAAGCCAAACAAAGTGGTATCTGTAAACACATGCGTGGTCACTTAAACAAGTGTGGTATTATGTCAGGTCATATATATACATACAGTATACATACAGGTATATATACTTGAATATATGTCAAAACTATCTTCCTAGCCTAAAAGGACTTGCACAAGTCAACCAGCTGTCTGTCTGCACCCTGGACAGTGATAGCTTCTTCAAACAACCTGAACATTAGCAAAGGGACATCCAGGGTACTTTCCTATGGTCTCTTTACGGCACCATCATGTATCCACAACTTAAGTCACTGAAAGCAGAGACCTAGTAGTCACTTTGAATTCCACCCCTTCTAATACTTCTGAACCAATTCTCCAGCAAATATTCTATAGGTCTACAGATTTTATAGCCGAGATTTCTCTTGTATCCATCCCTTCTTCTCCATTCTCAATCCCACTGTTTTCAGTTCAAGCACTTATCAACGTCCTTTCAGGTAACTGGATCGGACTCCTAACCTTTCTTTCTGACAACATTCTTGCCCACTCCTGCCCCCAAGAAATCCATTTTCCTCACTGCTATTGACAAATCATTTTAAAACACAAGTCTTAGAATATTGAGCCTCTACATCTAGAGAATGAAGCCTAAACTCCTTATTAAGGTACCTAAATCCCTTTTGATCTGATCTTTTCATCTCTTCCCACTTCCCCCAGACGCAACCACACATGCATTGGCAGCCTCTGTTTCCTCTGATCGGTAAGCCTTCTCCCTCCCATATACCCTCCCCACTAGCTTCTACATCCATAGCCGTCATTTGGAAAGACCCTCCTCAACCGTGAAAGCTTTGCCCAAATATCACCTGCTCTAGGAAGCCTTCCATGAATTCCCCATGAAAAGTTAGCTGCCTTTACCTCTGTGCCTATAACCGCCAAATCATAACTTTTCCCTTGACACTAGCATATAAGCCCCTGATGGCAAGTGCTGTGTGTACACAATATGTTCTCAGCCCCCAAACGGTTTCTGGCATGTTGGAGGAGCTCAACAAATTCTTGTTATATTATTACCTCAGCCCTATCATATTAGAGTTGTTTGTTGACAAGTCTGCCTTTTCCACAGGAATGTGAGCTCCTGGGGGCAGAGTCCTTTTTGCCTCCATCCCAGCACTTTTTTGCCTCTATCCCCGCACTTTTCACAGTGCCTGGCCAAAAACCAACCAACCAACCAACAAACCCTAGTATTTATTGAACAAATCAATGCATAGTCCAATAAATGAATAAACCACAGAAGCCTCCAGGATCTCCTTGCCTGTCAGAATAACCTAAAATTATGTTTAATCGTATGTCTAGAGCTCTAGTAGTTTGTCTGTTATATCTACTAGTGTTTAGAGGGAATTCTCACCAGAAGCAAATCAAGTCCAGCTGGAAGATGCTGTTATAAAACAAACTAGATTCCAAGAGACCAAAAGGTGCATTGATTGCATATGTCATGAATATAAATAAAAATACTTATAAGCGAGATATAAATTTTAATTTGGAAAAAGAATAGCTCTTGCAGGATGTCTATTCAGGTGTACTTACTCAACAAAAGGAACTTGAAAAAGCCGTGATTTGATGTGTGGTCTACAAAGGACAAAATTCCCACTCAGGTGAGGGTTTATTAAAAAAACTCATTTCACAATGGCTCCTGGGAACTTTTGTGTTTGTTACGTCATTTCCCCGTGTGGTGGCTGTTAGGATCATCACTACTGCAGACAAGTAAATGAAGACACAGAGAGCTTCAGGTTGCAGAATAAACTCCTGCTGTAGTAGACCCTAGGGTTCTCTATTACTTAGAGTGGACCAAATATATCCAGCTATGTTATCCAAACGCAGAGTGACAGGTTGTTTGCTGGAAAAGGTGCCCTAAGATGGGACCTCATCTCCTGAAAGAGGCCTTAGAACATCTGCCAAATGCATTCCTGACTTAACACCTGAGCTCTCTGTGGCGACAATTGTTCAATTCCATTTACTTCATTGAGCACCTACTGTGTTCACCAAGCACCTACTGTGCCCAGCACATAGTGTGATTTCTATAATCTGAGAAGGGCATAAATGGTCCTGAAAGACATGAATATTGCACCAAAGACTGTGCAAGATTCCTGGTAACGTATTGCTGGACAGGCAAAGACAATCTTGAGGGAATATTTAAGGATAAAGGAAATTTTAAAAATTAGAAAAGGGGTGTGTTGATAGTATATATGTATTTTTTTATATATTTGTTTTATTTTTGGCTGTGCTGGGTCTTCGTTGCTGCACGCAGGCTTTCTCTAGCTGTGGCGAGCGGGGCTACTCTTCCTTGCAGTGCACGGGCCTCTCATTGCAGTGGCTTTTCTTGTTGCGGAGCACAGGCTCTAGGCACGTGGGCTTCAGTAGTTGCAGCATGCGGGCTCAGTAGTTGTGGCACGTGGGCTTAGTTGCTCCGCGGCATGTGGGATCTTCCCGGACCAGGGCTCGAACCCGTGTCCCCTGCATTGGCAGGCAGATTCTTAACAGCTGTGCCACCAGGGAAGCCCGATAGTATATTTTTAAATGAAAAATTTGGTAACAAATCTGTGAGCACAATATTGTTATATACACATATACTGTACAAAGACATGCACACAAACATAATGAAAGGAATGGAAATGTACACACCAGAATATTATCAATGCTTTCTCTATAGAGATTATGATTAGTTTTTTAGTGTCTTCCATAGACTTTTGTACAATGCAGTGCTTTAATGATCCGATTATAAGTTTTTTAAAAGTTTAAAAAATAAAAGTTTTGCTTTAAAAAAAGGGGGGGAGGGGCTATAAAATGTAGAAAATGTTGCTGAGAAGGGGAAAGGGAGAAAGATAAGCACACACATTTCATGTTTGTAACATTATGTGGCGAGCGGGGGCTACTCTCCTTTGCTTTCCTGCTAGGACCAGGATCAGCCAGACTCGTCCCCAAGATGTGGGATTTGAACTTCCAGGAGAGGTAAATCAAGTTTCTTGGTTGATTTAGTGAACCATGTTTTCTCAATTGCTACATCACCAGTCTGGTGTATTAAATCAGAATCATTGCCAATGGCCAGTGTCCCAAACTCTGGAGTAGAGACCCAGCTCCAGCCTGGCAGTAGAGTGCGTACTTGAAAGGCTTTAGGTTCTCAGGGGATTCGGTTTTTCTACAGTGCAGTCGGCTTCCAAAACAGGAGGCAGCTGGCAGTGCTGGGGGTACTCAGAAATCAGAGACCCATCACGGAGTTTGAGGAACCTTATGGCGGAGGGTTTTATACTTTATGGTTTCTTAGTGGTGATCAAGAGACACCAGGTTTCACCTTATTGTCCTTTGACATCATGATTTTTTATAAAAGAGCTGAGAGGTAGAATAGAGCAGAGGACACCTGCTCTACAGGGCCACCCTCTGTCCCATCTTCCCACAGAACCACAGATCTGCTCTGAGCCCCAGGGTCATTATTCAACAAAATTTGCCGAGTCTCTTCCCCAGTTCACGTCCTGTGCTAGGTTTGGGAAACACAAAGGCATCTAAAATATGGTGTATGATTTGAAGGACTCGCAGCCTGTGAGTGAAACAGGCTTGGGGGGAAAACAATCAAGAACAATATAATCTGTGGGACGTGATAGCAGAGAGGTAAACCCAAAGTGATGGGTTCCAGCAGACATTCTCTAAGTTACAACATTTGAAGGGAGTAGAGGTTTGGGGAAGGGGTGAGAAGTACTCACTATATTATGATATTTAGTTTTATGTATTGAATCGGCATCTCAATCTCCTTACTGTGTTACCCAGTGCCTCTCAACGCTGACTGTACATTAGACTAACTTGAGGCTGTTAAGGGAAATAATGATGTACAGGCTCCATCCAGACCACTTGGGTTAGAATCTCTAGACCACAAGCCTTGGCCATATTTTTAAAGTTCTCTGAGTTATTCTAATCTACAGCCAGGGTCAAGAACACAAGTGTAATCCTTTGCACCCCAGATTTCCCACATTCAAGATGAGAGTGACAGCTCCTGTGTTAGCATCTAAGAGTTACTGTGAAGGACCTATGAAACAGTATTATGTGAAAGCACAAGGAATAACGTTTTATATAAACCTAAAGCCATATTTCTCATGTTATCAATCAATGGGTAGCAATGCTTTAAAAAATGTTTACTTCTTGGATGGTTGCTTCGTTTGTTGTAGACTAAATATGACCCAGGATCCTATAAACTCCTTGGTGAGTAGGCAAAGTAGGCTTGCCATCGGCCCAATGTCAAATCGGCATTGGTATCGAGAAACCCAGAGTACTAAGTGACGAGTTTACTGAATTACAAAAACTACATAAGCATTACACATACAGATGTCATGGAAATGTGAAGTACAGACTGTAGCTAGTTAAGTCTGGCTGCTGGAGGAGGAAGGAAGGAAGGGAGCTCACATTATTTGACAACCTTCTGTGAGCTGGGCTCTTTATGTATATTACCCACAATGGCATTTTTGAAACATTAAGTTATGAAATCAGTTTAGTGGGTCACAACCAGTATTTCTTAAATAAAATACAATGGAAAAAGAATAAAAAAGGAGAGAAATGTATGAAAACTTTGTTTTGGTTATACAGGGATGGATTATGTGTACATGTAACATACTGCATTGTGATAAAAGACGATTTCTTACTCCAGGCTGCTGCAAAAATATTTGAAAATCACCACCTGAAGAGACAGTTATTATGAAATTCAATTTACAGAGGCTCAGAGATCTTAAATAATCCACCCAAGGCCTCATGGCTAGCAAGTGGCAGAACCCTTTTTACCAATATACCTTAACCTCCTGGAAAGGGCAAGCCTCACTGATGAAGAAATAATAGATATCTGCAGAAGGAATATACACGTTTTCATAATTATTATTTTTAATAACACTAGCTGAATGACAGTATTGCTGCCTCATTTTATTGAGATGTGACGTTTTCCAGATTCACTGATTTATTAACTGTCATAACACTAGCCACAGTTTGAACCCCAGCTAAAATTTTCTTTTCACTTTCATCACTTCTAAGCTTGGTAGGAACTCCTATGCTGCGGGTTCGTTTTGTTTTGATTTCTTTCCTTTGTTACTCCAGGCACATCATTTCTCCATGAGGAAGCACAGGCCCCCTCCCTGGCTCCTCCTCCCCCTTCCTGCGAGGTGCAGCCGCCCCCAGGCTAAGCCCACCAGCCCAGGGCACACCTGGCTGTCTTAGCAGACCCTAGTGGCAGAGCGGCTGAGTGGACAGATTTGCACACGAGTGCTGCACCTGGACAAACAGGACTCAGACCCTTCAGGTCCAAGGGCAATATTGCCCCATGGATCATTTTACTGGCTACAACCTCAGCTTTCTCACTGAGAAATTCCTTCCCAACTCAGGGTCTGTAAAATCCCAAGAACGCTTCTTAGCAAGACAGACTTCAGAGTGGTTTTGACAACTTGGAAATATCACCGAAGCGATCGTTTAATGATTTTATGTGTTTTTCTTCTTGAGCCTCCTCTGTTTCTTCAAGACCCACAGATTTTTTTTTTTTTTTTCTTTTTACTGTGGCTAAGCAGAGCCCTGACCTTGTCCACAAATATCCTTCGGCCTAATAAAAAAAATGATCAAGCACAAGTACCCAAACCCACAAAGTTGGAGGAAAACCCTCTACAGACCAGCCCACCTGTACTCACAAAGCCAGGGAGGTTTCCACTTGAGGGCAGGCATTATTTGGGGTTGGGGGGTGGGTAGATGGGGAAGAATCTTTGAATGAGGAGAGATAGGGTCACAGAGAGATGGGGTCATGATAGAAGAGGTCTGGGAGTAGAACTCCCTCTACTCGAGTTGAACCTATTTCCCAGGCTGCTGGGCTATTGGGGAGAAGTTTCAGTCTCCTCTATGCTGGAGAGGTGGCAGTGGTTAGTCAGTCTTACCTTATCCAGGGGGACATGGGCTTTGATTAAGGGGGGGGGCAGGTCTGGCTACATAGATTTTGGGGTCACTGCAAAAAAGGGGGCTCCCTGTTGAAAAATTATTAAGAATTTCAAAATGGTGACCATAGAACATTAAACCAAACACGGGACCCTGTGAGACCGTCCATACAGGTCACACGCCCATGAAAGTGACCCTGAGGGGGAGAGTTACATTTTTAGCACCATATCACCTGGATATTGAGTCATTAAATAAAATGAACCTTCCTGCTAACCCTATCCCCTGCTACCATGTGTACACATTTTTTACGTGGATGCTCTGGTTACCATGTTCCAATAGGCTGTATAACAAACATTTAAATAGAATTTACTAGGTACCGGGCCCTAGACTAATAATTAATATGCATTATCTTGTTTAATATTGACAAAAACCCTAGGATGTAAGAAGTACTGTTGTTCCTTTTTGCAGATGAGGAAACTAAGGCTTAAGGGACGATCATTTATTTGCCTAAGGTTATTCACTAGAAAGTGGCATTCAGCCTGTGTGCCTTGGGACTGGGAGAGGCAAGAGAGGCACTTGCCATGGGAGAAAAACTCAAGGGGATGTGAAAAAACCTAGTAATCAAGATAAGTACTACTTTAATGCAGTCTTTTAAACGTTTTGAGATCATTGTAGATTGATATGCAATTGTGAGAAATAATATTCTTGGTACTCTTTACTCAGTTTCTTCCAATGGAAACATCTCACAAAACTATGGGAAATATCCTAACTAGGTTATTGACATTGAAAGAGTAAAGATACAGACCATTTTTATCTGCACAAGGATCCCTCACATTGCCCCAAATTTCCTTTTTTTACTCTGTGACAACACAGAAATATCAGATACCAAAGTCCATATTGCCCCTGTGTTGACCCAAATACATGTTACCAATTATTTATTATACTTTGGTATCATTAAAAAATCATTCTGCAAATTCCTTTAGTTTTCCTTCTAGGCATTACTCAAAGTTGGACATTTCCTGGCTAGCAACAGTTTGTAAACTACACTCTTCTTATTAGGAAAAGAATCACAGAAGTCCCAGATAAAAGTCCCCATAGGTGATTTGTGTAGAATGGGAAAAAGCCTCACAGGTAATCCGCAATACGATACTGCATCACACTAGCTTCGCCCTTGACTACCCATCGTGTTACTTTAATAACAAACATATGGGAGGACCAAGGAGCTGATTCTCTGGGGTAAGCCAGACAGGGACAGAGCCCAAAAGAGAGAGATCCCAGATTTACTTGACAAGGCCATATTTTCCTGGGGTGCTTTGGACAACGTATGGATGACACAGCTGCAGATCTTGGCTATTCTAGTTTAGTTTCCCATGGTGCCAGAAAGTGTCATGCGGAGGTAATGACCAGTTGGTATGAGTGTGATTCCCAATGCCTGTGCAGCTACTTATTTTCACTCTTTCTGGCCCATCCTCACCCATTCCCCTTACAGCTACAAATCTTGATTGATGGTCAGTCAACACAGGCTTTGTCAACATAACAGAAGGGTAGAAATAAAACTGTCACTAGAATAGTGCTTCTCAAACATCCATGGGCATGCAAACCACCTGGAATATTGTTACAAGACAGATCATAATTCATTACGTCCTGGGTGGGGCCTGAGTTCTGCATTTCTAACAAGCACCCAAGTGATGCTGATACTATTGGTCCGTGAACCACTGCTCGTAGAAAGAACCCATCTCACCAGGACCTGCAACTGAATTCCCTGAGATTAAATTCAGGTTATAATGAGACTGGGGTTTTGCTTTTTGTTAGGGGACTTCCATTGGCCAGGTTAGACAGAGAGCTTTGGTCATTCAGCCCCCTCTAGTGGATGAAATTATGACATGGGGGGAAAAATCAGGCTTCAATGAGAGAGCATCAAAAGGACAGGAAGATGGAGCACGTCCTGGCACTATTGGAATCCCTGGTTTCAGAGGCTCCTGGAGCCCTGCTGAATCCCACACAGCCTGGTTGTTCAACTCTTCATTCTTCAGATTGCCAGGGCAATAACTTTCCTCTCTTTGTTTAACCACCTATAGTTAGCTTTCTATTATTTACGATCAAGATTCCTAACAAAAATTATAATGTGATGGCTAAATAAATTATGACATTTCTCCATGGAAGAATCACACAGCTATCAACAACCATTATTCAAATATATATATATATATTTTTTAAGATGGACAAATAATATAAGGTTAAGTGAAAAAAGCATAAGACCAGTGTAGACATAGAGCATAATCTGAACTATATAAATTTTTGAAGAATATTAAAAGTCAATCCTGAAGAGCATAAACAGTAGTTATGGTAGAGGCTGAATAATGGACCCCTGAATGTGTCCTAATCCTCAGAACCCGTGAATGTTACCTTACTTCGCAAAAGGGACTTGCCAATGTGATTAAAGGTCTTGAAGTGGAAAGATTACCCTGGAGTATCGGAATCCGCTTCATACAACCACAACGGTCCTTGTAAGAAGGCAGGAAGGTCAGAGTCAGAGGAGATGATATGAGGGCAGAAGCAAAATTCGAGTGATGTGCTTTCAAGTGGCAGGAAGGGAATCACCAAGCCAAGGAAACGGGTCCCAGAAATTGCAAAAAGCAAGGAAACATTTTGCTCTCAGAAGCTCCAAGAAGGAATCAGCCCTGCCAACACCTTAACTTTAGCCCAATGAAACTGATTTCAGATTTCTGACATCCAGAACTGTAAGATAACAAATTTGTGTGGCTTAGAGCCATTATGTTTGTGATAACTGGTTACAGCAGCAATAGAAAACAAACGTAGTAGTTGTCTCTGTACTTTCCTTTGATCAACATCTTACTTAAAAGAAACACAAATCAATTTAACAGACGGATTAAGTACGGCTTGCTGTAAGAGGTGGTATGAATAATATTTTTCTACATTTCAACATAGCTCGGTTCCTGTCTAGGACTGTAGAATATAATCAGAATGAAGCACTATTTCAATGCATATTGCAGGAGAATCTCACTCTGCACTAACAGAATTCTGGTCCCATAATTCTCCTAGAAAAGATTCCTGACTTCTGCTGTTAATATCCAACAGGTGACTTAAAATGCATGCACAGGATTGACACCTGATAAAAACCAAAAGGCACACTGACGTACTCAAATCACAAAGCACATCAAAGGCAGAGCAAACTCTTAAACCACTTGGAATTCCCCATTCTCCTCTCAGTGTATTCCCAGCACTGTGACTCTGGAATCACATATGGAATCACCAAGAACAACAACAATAAAAAAAAAAAGTGGCATGACTGCTACATGCCTGGGTAAAGAGTGTTAGTCTGACATTCCCAACCCAAGGCCAGGATCACTGGCCCTTCTTCTGAGCCCCCATAGTCCTCTATGTACATTTGTTCTGTTGTACTTAACTCACCCTCTCAGAATTCTTTGTTTATGCATTCACCTCCCCAAATAGACTTTGATTTCCTCTAGCGTGTTGTCTATGTCTTACTCCTTTTCGATTTCCCAGCCTAAGACGGTGCCGGGTGTAGATAGAGCATTTACAAATGTTTACTGAATGAAATTAAATTGAATCCTAGCCTTGACCAACAGAACCTTTGAACTCTTACCCACCCAAGGTAATAAGAATTCAATTTTCTTGATTCTATGTTCAAAGAAATTGCTAAAGTAGAACTACATGACATCTTGACTGACTCTCCCCCAGGCTTTGGAAGAACATGAGATGCTTCTAAAGGAAACCGGACGATCTCTGTTTAACTTTAGATTTTAGTTTAGATTTCTAAGGGGAAAATTCAGACAGTGCCCTGGACCTCCAAATGAATTCATGATGAATGAGAGCTCCACCAAGTCCCCTAGTTTCTCTTCTCCAGGATTGACTGAAGCCAGGCCGATACTGGTTGATGGAAATTCTCTCTCTTCCTCCTCATGATGCTTTGCTGAATTTGGTACCAAAACACCTCTCAAATTCTTGGTCCCTGAGCATCTTCTCCAAAGACAACTAAAGTAGCTGGCTGAAGCAGTTCCTTCAGCATACCATAGTATGTAAAAGCGTTTTGGCTTTGGGATAATTTTGATGTGGGCTTAAATCCTAACTATAACTTTCAATAACTAAGAAACATTGGCCATTTTATTTATCTGAACTTTAGTTCCCTCATTTAGAAAGTGGGGACAAAATATGTACCCAGAGAGTGCTGTGTATTTACATAAATTGTGTAACATACAAGAATTCCCGCACATAGCAAGTACTCAAGAAGTAATAGCTGCTATTGTCATGAATAATAATTATTATCCCACACAAGTGCCTCTGAAGAGGGTAAGGCCTGATGCTGCATATACCCAACTGCCCCAAATTTGAAAGACACATCTCCTCAGGTTTTTTTTTTTTGCGGTACGCGGGCCTCTCACTGTTGTGGCCTCTCCCGTTGCGGAGCACAGGCTCCGGACGCGCAGGCTCAGCGGCCATGGCTCACGGGCGCAGCCGCTCCGCGGCATGTGGGATCTTCCCGGACCGGGGCACAAACCCGTGTCTCCAGCATCGGCAGGCGGACTCTTAACCACTGCGCCACCAGGGAAGCCCTCCTCAGGTATTTTTTCTCCCACATAGCCCCATCTAGTGGTGAGGCCACAAGTAAGAATGATTTCATCTTGGTCCACAGAACTTGCACCATCAAAAAGAGAAGACTCACTCCTAATAGCCAAACAACCTTAACATTCACATTTGGACTCGCCTCATGCATATCCATGCATTTCTTCCCTTTCTTTGGAAATTAAACCATGATTGACCTCGTTCCTCTAGCTATTCCTTTACAAAGTTTACTAATGTTTTAGGATTAAAGTCTCAAAAGCACTACAGTCAAGATATTTCTATTTCCCAGCCATAAACAAGAACAATTGCAGCAACATGGATGCAACTAGAAATTATCATACTAAATGAAATAAGTCATAAAAAGACAAATACCATACGATATCACTTACATGTGGAATCTAAAATATGGCACAAATGAACCTATCTACAAAACAGACTCACAGACATAGAGAACAGGCTTGTGGTTGCCAAGGGTGGGGGGAGGGATGGACTGGGAGTTTGGGGTTAGTAGACGCAAACTATTACATTTAGAATGGATAAACAGCAAGGTCCTACTATACAGCGCAGACAACTATAATTAATCTCCTGGGATAAACCAAAAGGGAAAAGAATATAAAAAAGAATGTATATATGTGGATAACACAGTCACTTTGCTATACAGCAGAAATGAACACAACATTGTAAATCAACTATACTTCAATAAAAAAAAATTAAATTTAAAAAAAAAGAAACTTCTGGGCTTCCCTGGTGGCACAGTGGTTGAGGGTCCGCCTGCCAATGCAGGGAAACGGGTTCGTGCCCTGGCCCGGGAAGATCCCACATGCCGCGGAGTGGCTGGGCCCGTGAGCCATGGCCACTTAGCCTGCGCGTCCGGAGCCTGTGCTCCGCAACGGGAGAGGCCACAACAGTGAGAGGCCCACATACTGCAAAA